>NC_057810.1:106998-245112 GCF_018294505.1 Triticum aestivum
AAAATCCTACCGAGTGAAGAGCAAACCTCTCACTCGGGGGCTTAGCTGCAGCCCAGCGCTCGCCTAAGTTATCAAAATCCTACCGAGTGAAGAGCAAACCTCTCACTCGGGGGCTTAGCTGCAGCCCAGTGCTCGCCTAAGATATAGAAATCCTACTGAGTGAAGAGCAAACCTCTCACTCGGGAGGCTTAGCTGCAGCCCAGTGCTCGCCTAAGTGGAATAAGGAATAAGTCGACTGCAGTGAGCGTCTGGCTTTGAACCTGCAAAAGACATTTCGAGCCGAAAGCAATCATATTCAAACACCAAATTCGAGTTCAGATCGATACCTAAAGGAACCGGAAGTGCTCAGGCACTAAGCCTGTTAAGGTTTATCGGTTACAACTCCACTCGGCATACCGAGGCAAATTTAAAGCGTCGAGCTTAGAAGAAGTTTTTTACCCCTCCTGTGGAGGGCTGGAAGGTGCAACAAACTCATCAAGATCAATTCCATCTGCGATCCGAGTGGCAGCAGCAAGGAAAGTTTCCATAAAGGACCTGAAGTCGTGTTTCTTGGTGTTGGCCACCCGGAGGGCCGCCAGCTTGTCTTCTCGCGCATCTTTGCAGTGGACTCGGGCCAGACACAGAGCAACATCCGCACCGCACCGAGCCGAGGACTTTTTCCACTCCTGCACTCGACCCGGGACCGTGTTCAAGCGAGCCACCAGCGACTCGAGATCGTTCTGGAGTGTCTCCCTGGGCCAGAGCGTTGAGTCGATGCGAGATGTGGCAACCTTCAGCCTTGCAAGATAGTCCATGACAGCTGCAACATGGGACTCCAGTCATAAAACATCCATGGCAACTTCGTCGTTCACCGGAGAATTGACAGGGTCAAGGTTTGGTTCCAGCCGGCTAGTCTCTTCTTCAAAGTCTTGACAAAATTCTGCAAGGGCGATCACCGAGTCAAGGCAATGGTCGAATGGAAAAATCACAGTTGAAAATGATTGTTGAGCATAAAGGTTTACCTTCAAGCATAAGGAACAGCTTCTTGGCAAGACCACTCAGGAAGGCCTCCAGATCATTTTTCTTCTCAAGAGCAGCTTTCAGATTGGTATTTTCTTGTTCAAGCTTGGTAACTAAAGCTAACTTCTCGTCGGCAAGCTTGATCCTCTCAGCCAGTTCAAGGTCTTTTTTCCTTTGGGCCTCCCTCACCTTACCTGCAAGTTACAGCAAGATCAGATTTTGAAACAAATGAAGGGAAAAAGCAGTCGTCGAGGTCTCACCAAACATACCTTCAGTCTCCTCCTTTGCCTTCGTCAGATTCTCCTGAACCAGCTTCAAATTCAGCTCGAGCTGAATGTGCTTGTTTTCCAGTTCAGTGTAGCGAGCCGCAAGGTCACAGGAGTTCTGCGAAGAACCAATCGACTAAATGTCAAAGATAATTCACTTCCGAGTGGAAAAGGAAAAATCACGCGTTTCTAAGACTACAGCCGAATCCAAGCATTCGACCGTAGTCTCGGGGACTACACCCAGTGGGTGCACTCAGCATGCCCCCACTAATCCTATTGAAGACAGAGTCGACCAGTCGACCTCAAAAAAATATAGAGAGATGTATTCTTTAAGACTGTAATCGACTGCAAGCAGTCGACCACAGTCTCGGGGACTACACCCAGTGGGTGCACTCAGCGTGCCCCCACCGGTTTGCGAAATCCATTCGCCATAGTCGAATGACGGAAAGACTGAAATTATAAAGCCTAAGGCCGACCGCCAGCAGTCGACCCTAGCCTTGGGGACTACACCCAGCGGGTGCACTCAGCGTGCCCCCGCTAACACGGAGTTTAAATCGACACACCCAGTGGGTGATTACTATAAATTCTGGAAAGAAAACAAGCGGTGGTCGACTGACCTGAACATTGCTTTGAAGGGCGGAACTGGCGTCGTAAGCTGCCTGGCTCGCATCCCGGATGGTCTTCAACTGCTCCATCATGATCCCTGTCTGGTGTATCGCCTCCTTCGCGGTGCCAGCTTGGTCCTCTGGGACATGGTGTGTCGTGAAGAGGGAGGGCTGCAGAGCACTCGTCAGTGGATCTGCAAAGGACACAGTGTGTCGAGTGGTGTTCTCCTCCTCCGCGACCAGAGTCTCAGGCACCGTCACATCCTGGGGCACCCTGCTGGCAGACGCTTTTCTTCTCATTCTGTGCTTCAGCGGTTCCTCATCTTCATCATCATCAGGGAGAGTGATAACAACATTGGATGGAGCTACAGAAAAGAATCAGAATTAGAGAACATGAGTCAGTCGACTAGAAACGGGGTTAAGAGTATAGTACCAGGTTTTGAGGTTGTTGCGTCCTCCATCTCATGATCGTCAGCCCGGGCTGAGGTCTCAGAAGTAGCAGCACTACAACTCCAAAGAGTCAGTCGACTAACTCCAGCGCCAACTAGAGATAAAGTTCACACAAAACAAGAAGACTTAAGCAACATGATTACCCTGATATGGTGGGGATGGACACCTTCATCTTCGGCAGGTGCTTGGTCGGCTTTGACGGGGCCGCCCTGGGCTGCTTCGACGCCTTTTCAGTCGGCGCCGGAGAGGTGGTCCGAGAGCGCTTGGTCGACTGTGTGACAGTCGCAACCCCCTTGCCACGTTCAGTCGCAGGGTCATGGACAAGCTTCGACCGCCTTTCCGAGCGCGGTGGTGCAACCTCCTCCTCCTCCTCTTCCTCGTCCTCATCAACATCATCATCATCGTCATCAGTGTCATCATCATCATCATCATCCTCAGCGGCGTCCGAGTCCCACTCCTCCTCCTGGATCTCGCCCCCGCTCGCTTCTCCCTCCTCAGTCGGAGCCTGTGCTCCGTTGGGCATCGAGTACAGCTCAGTGAGGGCCTGATAGACATCAAGACAAAGATCAGTCGACCGATCGGCAGAGAAAACAGAAATAAATGTGACGAGAATACAATGGGAAGTGGAGCAGACATACCTTGTTTGGATCACTGTGGCAGTCGAGTGGAGGAATCCTTCTGGCTCCGCGAGGGTTATCCTTGTTCCCAGTAACAGCGGCCATCCACCTTTCCAGAGTGGCATCGTCGACTGTTTCTGGATTGACCCGAGTCACATCCTCAGTCCCGCAGTACAGCCACATGCAATGGCTCCGGAACTGAAGAGGCTGGATACGACGCCTAAGAAAAACCTCCAGGAGATCCATACCCGTCACTCCATCCCGAACCAACTGAACTACACGCTCCATCAGCATCTTCACGTCAGCTTTCTCCTCCGGAATCACCTTCAGAGAGGAGGGCTTGTTCACTCGGCCCATGGAGAACTAAGGGAGTCCACTCGACTGCCCCGGCGTCGACTGATCCTGGCAGTAGAACCAGGTCGACTGTCAGCCTCTGACTGACTCAGGAAATGTCATGGCTGGGAAGGTGCTCTTGTTCCTCACCTGGATCCCCAGACCCCCACACATTTGGACAACTCGGGTTTTTTCGTCGCCTGGGCTCGCCTTCTTCACGGTCTGAGAGCGACACGTGAATATGTGCTTGAACAAGCCCCAATGCGGTCGACAACCCAGAAAACTCTCACACATGGACACGAACGTGGCAAGGTAGGCGATAGAATTCGGGGTGAAGTGGTGGAGTTGCGCCCTAAAGAAGTTCAAGAAACCACGAAAGAAAATGCTCGGCGGCAAAGAAAATCCGCGGTCGACATGGGTAGCCAGAAGCACGCACTCACCCTCTTCCGGCTGGGGCTGCCACTCTTTCCCTGGAAGCCTCGCAGCTCCATGAGGGATCAGGCCCTCGTTGGCCATATCGAGGAGATCCTTCTCCGTGATGGTCGACTGGATCCAATCTCCCTGGACCCAGCCTTTCGGCAGGCGAGATCTAGACGAAGACCCGCCACGACTGGTGGATCTCCCCTTCGCCTTCTCCGTCGCCGACGCCTTCTTCACGCGTTCCAACGCCGCCGTCTTATCCTTGACCATGGCTGCCGGCGAGGCGCGTGAGGAGAAGTTGTGCAGAGGCGAGAGCGAGCGCGTTGGGCGGAGACGAAGGGAGCAGAGAGAGAATGCTGGGGCACTGTTCAAAAAACCCTCGCCGGGCGCATTTATAAGATCCCTTCCGAGTGGATGACAGGTGGGCCCGGTCGATCTAATCATATCCTGAAACAGTTGCGCAAGCGTGATACGTGGCAAAAAAAGCGGCGCGGGGATCGAGGCGTCTATGCCCCGTCCCATCCGAGCGCCGCGGTCCGCTCCGCTTCGCGCGCTCCCCCAAATTCCGTATCCCGCGGAATCCGCGAACGGCAGATCAGTCTGCCAGACGCGGGATTTCCTGCGATCCATCGCTCGGAAATCGGCGAAGTCCAAAAGATCACTCGACGAAGAAAAAGAATGGATCGACTCGACTGAAGAAAAGTTGTTCACTATCAACAGAGAGAATTTTTTGGTTCAAAACAACGCACGACCAGTATGCGAAAGCTAATCGGAAACAACATCAACTCCTTCATCACTCAAGCCTCAATCCATTCGGGGGCTAATGATGGAGTCAGGTACCTAGGGTAGGGTCACAGACCTGATCTAAGTACCCTGCCCAAGGACATCCTTAGAAGAGATCACCTTCCAGTCGACCTACGAGGGACTCACTCGACTGACTTGAAGGACTCGACCACGAAGACTCACTCGACCACCAGAAGGTCAAGAGGCACTCTGCACGGCAACGGTCTGTAATTAAGTAGACTTTATGATAGTAAAGACACTTTATGTGAGGCGTTACCAGTAACGCCCCGGACTTAACACACCTTAAACCCTCTCCTACGTGGGCTGGCTGGGGTCCTGGCGCACTCTATATAAGCCACCCCCCTCCACAGGTAGAAGGGTTCGGCACCCTGTAACTCATATACACATAATCCACTCGACCGCCTCCGGGCTCTGAGACGTAGGGCTTTTACTTCCTCCGAGAAGGGCCTGAACTCGTACATCTCTTGTGTTTACAACCTCTCCATAGCTAGGACCTTGCCTCTCCATACCTACCCCCACTCTACTGTCAGACTTAGATCCACGACAATATCTCCGCCTCTTCATCGACCAAGCAACCACTAAATCTCAAGGACGAGATTCCTGTAAGGGGAGTGGACTGTACCATCCCAGGTTTTCGGAAGCCAAAAATCCGAACTTTTTAGAACTTTTTCATGCAATGTGTGAATCATGTAGTCACTAGGTCAAACGTAAGTTGACCCACTAAGAAAAACGTGGCGTACATTTAGAATTGATTGTAGGAGTTTGCTGGAGTCCTTTAGTGGTTAGTGTTTTGTGTCGGAGTGCACAATCCGAAGCAACTTTGCCTCAATCCCTCGTGATGTCTTTTCTCTCCTCCGGAAATTCCTCCCGAATTCCTTGGACCCTTCTCGAATTCATCGCGTGAATCTTCTCTCGCATCTCACTCAAATCCTCCAAGTCAGAACTCATGGAAGTGAAGATCTTTATCTTCTCTTAACAATCAACCCCCTCCACTGCCCTTACTACTTTTGATCTATATGCCTCACGGAGACCGCGACCTCTGTGCGTCCTTCATCGGCAAGCAATAGGGCCACGCCAAGATTCCTGACCTATCCAATCATCGCATCCACCTTCTAGCTGCCCGTATGCATGCTCGACCAAACGTAGGCAACCATAGCCCCACCTAGCTAGCCGCAGCCAAACCCGACTAAGCCCTAGCCATGTTTGACCAACCTTAGCTAGCCATAGTTCGACATAGCCCTACCCCGCGAGCTGTAGCCTCTCCCGGCCATCCATAGCTAGTCGTAGCCAGTCGTAGCCAACCACGTCCAACCATGATAGGCCATAAGAGGCCACAGCTAGCCAACGGTGGCCACAACAAGCTAGAGCAGACCACAGATGGTCAACGACAAGCCAAGTAGCCCAAACGACCTCCCCTTCATCCTGCGGCTCAATCTCCACTGGGTCTCACTCTAGAATTCCTTGTATCGATTTCATAAACTTGAAAAAGGAAAATTCCCTTTTCCTTTTACCTCTACATTTCGTCTATTTGAATTCCCTCTCACTCGCTATCAATTCTTCCGAATTCGGCATCTTGTGAACCAACTCGAATATTGGAGTCATGAACCGTAGAAGGAAAATCCTTTTTGTAAAATTCTCTCTCAAGTCGTCATGGTCTATTCCTCTTGGAATTCTCACTAGTACGGTGAATCTCAACTCAAACAAATGGAGAGACCCTTTTTCACCTCAAATGCCTTTGAATTCTACTCAAATTTCATGACTCCAATTCGTTTTTCGTTTTTGGATTCCATTGAATTTGATTTGCGCTCTGCGCTCGTGCAAGGAAGGAAGGCACGCACGTTCATCGGTCCAACCAAAGCATCCATCGGCTCTCCCGAAACGGAAGCCCAAGAAGCGTGCTAGCTAGCGCGGTCAATGATCGTGTCCTGTAGGGCTAAGAGCTGATCATTGGTGTCGATTGGTGTCGATGGTATATGTTGTTCTCGCTTTCCTGGAACCAAACTCATTCAGTTTTATTAGATGGTGGACATTATTGAATCTATTTTCATAAAAAGTTGCTAATATTTTTCTATAAATCTAGTTAAACTTAAAAAAATATTGACCGGCATAAATACTAATTTTGGGAAGGCGAGAGTACTTTATATTTCTTCTACTTCTTGACTGTAACAAAACTTTTTTTAATAAAAAATACTTTAAACGAAACTTGCTTTTCGAGAAAATAGATAATTTTTTTAACTTTGAGTAAATATAAAAAGGTATCAATACTTATGGTACATAATTAGTATCATTAGGTAGGTCATTAACAATGTTTTCACAGTAAACTTGTTTTTTTACACCTTAGTTAAATTTGAAAAAGTTGCTTGAGAAATCCTATAACACATGGCTTTTTATGGAGTACGTGGAGGGAGTATATAAATACATGTACTCCTGTTCATGGTGCTGTTTTATGCACACTAAGAGTCTATTTGGATACAAGATCTAATCACTAGGTAGCTAAAAATTAGTCAAAATTAGGTCTCGTTATTTTTTTTTGGGAAATCAAAATTAGTTCTAGTGCATCAAACAGGAGGGCTGACGGATGGGCTAACTTTTGTAGCCAGGTCCATTGTTAGTTTGGTTAATGTTTAGCTCAGCTAGTAATTAGCCATATTGTACCGAACAGGCCCTAACACGCAACCATCAGGCAACGATCCATCCATGATAGGACACGCCTCCTGTTTGACGTTTTCACTCCGCGTCGCTCGGCGCACTCATAGCAGCTCCATGCCGCGGCAACTCATCGTTGTCACCGGTCTCACTCTGAAAAATTACGTTCCGCCACTGCTCGCGGCGGCTGAGCTACGCATCCTCTCTGCCGGCCGGCCGGATACGCCGGAGCTCGAGTACGTGGCTGCAGAAGCTCACCGGTGTGCTCCTCGATCTGTGGGCTCGTCTGCTGCTCTGATTGGTCATCATCGCATCGATCAACAGACAGGGAAGGAAATGCATATTATGAATTTGAATCAACCCTTAATTTTAACGATGGCTTGTAGGCGCAGGTTCTGACTGAGAGAGACTCTTATGCAGGACACACAGCGCGCTAAGTGCCAGCCAAGACATTTATCTCCAAGCATGGAAAGCTGCATACGTCATTAGTGTACAAGCTGCTCAAATGAGGACAGCAACAGGATGATCTTTTTAAGTTGGGGAAGCTGTGCACCGCCAGTGCAATGGTGCAATTCTAACCAAGGAAAACCTTTTTAAGTTAAGAAGAAGATAACTGAAAACAAGCTCGCATGGGGTTGAATCAGCTTGGAACGCCCCTTTGCACGGATCTTCGATCGGGGAAAAGATTCAAGTGCAGAGAGACGAATGTCATGTCACTTCAGTGGAGGTTATTAGGGCTTCCCTAACAGAATGACATGGCGTACTGCCCTAGGCTCCACATCAACGCTAACCATCCACATAATTAAGACTTGTGGTAAAAGAAAAGATGAAGCTTTTATAGAATGTGTATAGGGAGTGTGGTCCAGGAGAGAAAATAAAAGATTGGAAACCAAACGTGAGATGTGATGGAGCAGTAAAATGCAAGCAAGGCTGACTCGGTTGGAAGTGTGTTAGACTTAAGAGAGCAGCTCTGGACTTTTTTTTTGGGCCAAGGCCACCAGCAGATGCTGCCCTTACTCACATGATCCAAAAACCTGGACATATATATACCCGCGGTGCACTTCAACACATCTACCACTTTATGGTGTTGGCTTCTTTTGAAAAGGAGAAATGAGTTTGTTTTCTAATGGGAAGCAATGACAATGAGGCGGTTCTAACTAAGACAAGTGCTCCATTTTGTTGACAATAATTAACTAAAATCACGACAAGTAATTTGGAACGGAGGGAGTGCTATGTAATAATTACATATTTTAGAGCAGAAGAGCAGTAATGCTTCTAAACTCACCTTTTTTACTATCAGGCCGCAAGGGCAATGAGCAATATATACATGTGCCAATTTCAAAAAAAGAAAAAAGATCGGCGGCTGTGACTGTGCGTTGACCATCGTACCGGCCCCACACGGTTACACGGGCCGCACGGACGAGGAGAGGCTCCCATCGGCGGGGGCTCGGGCTCGGCGGCCTGCACGCGTTAGGGACTCGACGGTTGCTCCGGATGACGTCACCTGTCCCTGTCTCATCTATCCGCACTCTGAGTCCGAGTTCCCTATCCCAATATCCAGACATAGCGAGCGAGCGAGGGGTTTCCCTATCCCAATCCTCATTTTCCATCGAAGAACCAAAATCACATCTTCTAAATCTAATAATTGTTAGTATATTTTTGGGAATTGCTAAATGACACCTGGGTGTTTCTGTTGAAGAAAACACGCGGTTGTCCCCGTCGTCCGTCGCGCGATGGAGGGCTGTGAGTCTCTGTGTTGTGTTCCCACCGAAGTGCCCTTTGGATCTATGGCCGATTTGTGGGACCCATGATGTTGTTCATTTTTGAAAACCGCGCCGGTAGCCCATCGGTCGCGAGGCTGGTTCCCATTTCTCTCCCCAGTCAGTTCCCCTTTCTGATCACTTCACCTCTCTCCCCATTTCGCCTCTCTCTTCGTTGTCGCCAATCCGCTCTCCATCCCGGCGGTCGTCTAGGGTTTGTGTCGCGCGACAGCGTCGGCTCCTCCGGTGGATCATCTCGAAGTGGTGCTGCATCGCGTTTTCGGAAACCATCTTCATCCTGGTGCACGAAGAGGTGATTCATCAGGTGGAGCGAAATTTTGGTGGGGGTGAAGTCCATCTTCGTCTCGGATTCGTGTGTAAGGTTTGTAGTTCATCCCGTGTCTCTGTGTTGGTTTAGGTTTTGGATTGATTTGGGTGTTTTTTGAGTAGTATGAATCAAAGTGTTAGGGTTTGTGTCCGAGTTGTGGTCAATTTTGTTGGATGCAGTGGTCGGGACTGTAGTTGGAATCGATTTGTTAGGGTTTGTTTGATGCAGTGTCTCGGTGTTTGTAGCTAGATCCGCAGCCTTGTTATTGAGGTGTTAGGGTTTGTTTGTGATTTTGATTCCTCTAGATTGTCGGATTGGGGGGATATCTGTGAGTGCAGTTTGGGATGTAGAATGGTTATTTGCTAGATTAGGGTTGCTTTGTTGTTGATGAATAATTTCATAGATTAAGTTGATCTGTGTTCTCGTACTGACTGTAGATGGATTTGTTGGTCCAACTTTAGAGGTGTTTACTGTTGTCTGCAGTCATGGTCTAGAGCTATAGGATTGCAGATTAGCATGTTGTTTATTGTTGTCTGCAGATGCTTGATTATTAGTTAAGCTTCACTTGACCTTTTGTTCTTGTTTGTTTGCAGGTTCAAGTATATTTAATCACTCGGTGAGCAGACACAAGGTACATGCTTTGCTTTTTTTGTCCTGTATATGTTGTAGTATGCCTGTGCTAGTGTGTAAATGTTTCTTTTAGCCTCCAAATATAGTATGAAAATGTTAAGTACTTTGGATTATTTGGTCATTTTTTGACCTGGAAGACTGCAGGGCTTACACCCCACATTATTTTATTAGAAAATAACAAGGTACAGATACAAGGTTCCTCAAGAGGAGGAACAAAGAAACGGAAAAACTGTACAAGAAAGGCTAAAGAAATCTAAAAAGAAGAAAGGAAAAGCACTAAAATCTACAACTAGGAAAGAAAGAAGATACAAATAAGATGGCCCTCAAGGGGGCAGGAAATCAATCCATTTGAGTAGAGCTTCCTTGTATCTGGTCTTGATCCGGTGTGAAAGAAGAGTAATATCATGAATAAACCCATTTCTCCACTGCCTAAAAGTTGGGTTGACATGCCTAAAAGCCCTGTCGTTCCGAACTTTCCAAATATTCCACCATGCAAGAAATACCACCTCTGAGAAAAAAGGCTTATTAAACTCCTTCCTGGCATGTAAGGAAATTTGCACCATATCATTGCTATCCAACCAGCAAACATGCAGATAGTTCCAGATTCTCATACTGAAGTTACATTGGAAGAACAGATGGTTCCTATCCTCAAGTACTCCAGTCGGGCATAGGACACAACTAGGTCCATCATTAATTCTCTAATGGCGTCATTGGATCATATCCTTGGTGTTAACTTTGTCCATAATTACCAGCCAGGCAAACGTTTTAATTGTCATGGTACAACAACTCTTCCAAACCCAGCTCAGAATAGGATTGGCAGGAACAGGCTGGTGGACAAAATCATAGTACTTTTTTGCTGAGTACTCCACTTTTTCCCATGTCTCCAAGTCCAGATATCATTACAACCATTGTCCAATGAAGTCACAGATAATAAGCTTGATAACTGATTGAACTCCCTAAAAGCCAGTTCAGACAATGATAAAGAAAACATTTGCTACAAATTTTCTGCCTGTACCACTTCCATCACAGAAAGGTTCTTCTGCAAGCTAAAGGAGAAAAGCCTTTGTCACGACCGGTTTTCAGGGTATTAATTTCCAGAAAATGGCCCTTGTGCTCACCAGCCCCAGGATTACTGTTAGCTGATGAGGCACCAACTTGATACAGAAATTCCAAGCAAAATACAAAATATGTAGTACAAAACCATTCTGGCATGTGAGTACAACAAATGGTTTCTAATGGTTGATGGCGGAAGCGGTTTGTGCATCATTTGCGTCTATGGGACTCCATTTCCCACAGGAACAGCTGACCAGGATAACTCCTATCTTCGCGAGGCTGCTATCACCATTGCTTAGGTTCCGGGGTTGTCACCATGATCGCTCCTCTCCGTGCAAGGAATCTGGCCAAGACAATAGCCAGGGACAAGCCAGTGAGTACTTTTGAATGTACTCGCAAACATTATGAACACGGATATAATATAACAACGATAATTATGTTCTGAAGTATTTTATGATCACAACGCTAGTCATAAAAATGAAATCCCTGATGCATGCAAGCAGGTTATTTATATGCAACCATAAAAATGTAATAACCGAGTAGTAATAAAATACACTGATCGGGTGTCTGAAACGACGCCTCGAGCGGATAGTAAATAACGAGCATGCCTCAGTCTGGCGTCTAAGCGACACCACATAAAGGGCTTATAATGTAAATATTAAGTATGCCATAGTCGGATGTCTGAGCGACACCACATAAAGGGCTTATAAAGTAAGCAACGAGAATGCCACAGTCAGGCGTCTGAGCGACACCACATAAAGGGCTTATAAAGTAAGCAACGAGAATGCCACAGTCGGGCGTCTGAGCGACACCACATAAAGGGCTTATAAAGTAAGCAACGAGAATGCCACAGTCGGGCGTCTGAGCGACACCACATAAAGGGCTTATAATGTAAACATTAAGCATGCCACAGTCGGGCGTCTCAACGACACCACATAAAGGGCTTATAATATAAACATTAAGCATGCCACAGTCGGGCGTCTCAGCGACACCACATAAAGAGCTTATAAATAATCACAGTGAATATCCAAGAGGTAGAACCATCCCAGGGATACTCGATAATTCAAATAATATAACGGGTTAGACCATAACAAATAATAATCATGATCATCACAAGTCACAAGTCAAGATCCAAGTTCTGGTTTAACTGTTTCTCCTTCGAAGACTGACACTAAGACCGACACTTGACTCATCCCAGACTGTAGTCCTTACCCATGGACACGGCTATTCGAATAGATTTAATCTCTGCAGAGGGTGTACTCTTTACCCATGAGTAATGGATTCCTTTAGTCCATCGGGACTAATTCCGTTTACGGCCTTTTGATTGAAAGCACACCTATCCGCACACACCAGCCTAACTTGCCGGTGTCTGGAATCACCCACGACACCCGTTAAGTGAAACTCTAAGTGGGGAGGCTACAACCTCGACTTAGCATGGGATCACAAAATTTATACCACGCGCAAATTAGGGGAGCTACCCTTCGGCTAGAACCGAAACACCCATGCCCCCGAGCCAGGTGGCATGCCTACCGGATGCCTCCGGTATCTTCCACCATGGCCTCTCTGTATGGTGTATGCTAGGAAAGGGGTTGACAACTTACTGAACCGTACCCTACCTATGGCAGGGACAAGTGGTAGTACGAGACAAGTAAGGGGGTTACCGGAACAAGACTCGATCTATGGTCGACTCAGGAGGTTTAAATGTTCCCTGCATGATTAGCATGACAATATATACTTCATCCAACAGACATAATCACCACTCGACATACCTCACCATGCCGTACCGGACACAACCGTCTCGACGGAGGACTAGGGACAAACCTGTGTCTACCCAAGACAGAGGCTTTCCCGGATTCCTTCCGGTATGCATGGAAGGCCTTCGATGGTGATTATTATCGCAAGCCTATTTAACTCCAGTAGCATGTTTTCATCAATATGCACTCATGAGTAGAAACGTGTCATCACATGAAATAACGGATACTCCATGTCGAGGTGGTGTTGTATCCGTACAAATAACACACATAATATTATGCCAGGGTTCAGAATGCTTGCCTTCAGGTTGTGGGGAGGCAGGGTGCACTCCAAAACCTTTGAAAACTTTCTCCTCTCTCCAAAAATCCTATTAAAAATATTTTTGAATCAATATATAGTTTCAAAAACAGTACCAAAAAGTTGTCTGATTTTTTTTGAAATAAATCTTAAAATAAACTAGACAATATTTGAGAGAGGTAGGAAAAAGAATCAATTCATTTGGAGTTTTATTTTAAAAGATATAGCCAGTCAAAGTTTAGTCAAATATCTGGTTTTAAAATAAACAGAAAAAGAAAAGAAAACGATTCGAATATACGTACACGTTGAACACGTACTCTGGTTTTACGTCTCCACTTATCCCGCGTGGACAGGCATCGAGTGCGCGGAAATGGATAAGCAAAGGAGGAAGAAGGCGTAGGTGAAAAGGTGGATCCTTATCCCCTTATATGGACGGACGAAGCTATGCGTCCCCCACCAGCCTAGTAAAACTCGCTTATTCCCCAAGCGCCTTAATCAATGGCGCGGATGGGTTACCCACGTCCGTATTGATGAGAATCCCGGAATAAGGGGGGCACGATCTATGCTTTGATAAGACGTGCCAAGGAAACTACCTCGCTAAACATGCTGAGGTGGAACAATAAAAACGATTCATATAAAGGCCTGGCCGTGGTGTGATGTCACGCTGCGGAATATGTCAGCAGATCTGTGCAAAAGTTATTCTCTCTACGATGTTATGTGGAACTTGTTTTGCAGAGCCGGACACTATCCTTGTGTTTAAGACCTTCTATGAAGTATTCGGAGGAGGAACCCGCCTTGCAATGCCGAAGACAATATGCGCGCCGGACTCGTCGTCATTGAAGCCTGGTTCAGGGGCTGCTGAGGGAGTCCCGGACTAGGGGGTGTCCGGATAGCCGGACTATCGTCACGGCCGGACTCCAAGACTATGAAGATACAAGATTGAAGACTTCGTCCCGTGTCCGGATGGGACTTTCCTTGGCGTGGAAGGCAAGCTTGGCGATACGGATATGTAGATCTCCTACCATTGTAACCGACTCTGTGTAACCCTAACCTATCCGGTGTCTATATAAACCGGAGGGTTTTAGCCCATAGGACAACAACTACAACATCAACAATCATACCATAGGCTAGCTTCTAGGGTTTAGCCTCCTTGATCTCGTGGTAGATCTACTCTTGTACTACTCATATCATCAATATTAATCAAGCAGGAGTAGGGTTTTACCTCCATCGAGAGGGCCCGAACCTGGGTAAAAACATTGTGTCCCTTGTCTCCTGTTACCATCCACCTAGACGCATAGTTCGGGACCCCCTACCCGAGATCCGCCGGTTTTGACACCGACATTGGTGCTTTCATTGAGAGTTCCTCTGTGTCGTCACCGATAGGCCCGATGGCTCCTTCGATCATCAACAACGACGCGGTCCAGGGTGAGACTTTTCTCCCCGGACAGATCTTCGTGTTCGGCGGCTTTGCACTGCGGGCCAATTCGCCTGGCCATCTGGAGCAGATCGAAAGCTACGCCCCTGGCCATCAGGTCAGATTTGGAAGTTTAAACTATACGGCCGATATCCGCGGGGACTTGATCTTCGACGGATTCGAGCCGCAGCCAAGCGTGCCGCACTGTCTCGATGGGCATGATCTTGCTCTGCAGCCGAACAGTGCCCTGGAGGCCGCACCAGTATCCGCTCTGACCCTTAATCCGGAGCCGGATTCCCCGATCGAGGACGAGCGGTTGGACACCGCCTCGGGGGCTACAATCTCTACGGCAATCGAGCCGAACTCCATCCTTGTCCTTGGCGAGGACCTCGACTCCAGGGTGCCGGACTCCTCTTCGAACTCTGAACCCTCCGCGCCCCGGCCAATCGAATCCGATTGGGCACCGGTCATGGAGTTCATGGCCGCGGACATCTTTCAGCACTCGCCCTTTGGCGACATCCTGAATTCAATAAAGTCTCTCTCTTTATCCGGAGAGCCCTGGCCGGACTACGGACAGGAAGGTTGGGATGCGGACGACGAAGAAATTCAACGCCCACCCACCACCCACTTTATAGCCACTGTCGATGATTTAACCGACATGCTCGACTATGACTCCGAAGACATCGACGGCATGGATGATGACGCCGGAGACAACCAAGACCCAGCACCCACAGGGCACTGGAAGGCCACCTCGTCATATGACATATACATGGTGGACATCCCGAAAGATGGGAACGACGATGGAACAACGGACGATGACCCCTCCAAGAAACAGCCGAAGCGCCGACGTCAGCGGCGCCGCTCTAAATCCCGTCACAATAAAAACAGTGATTCCGGCACGGGAGATAATAGCACTCCAGACAGTGCCGAAGAGAACCCCCTCCAGCAGGACTCAGCGCAGGAGGAGGGAGAAGCAAGTCCGCACGATAGTGCGGCAGAAAGAGAGGTCGAGGACGAGAATTACGCGCCTCCCTCCGAAGATGAGGCAAGCCTCGACGACGACGAATTCGTCGTGCCTGAGGATCCCGCCGAACAGGAGCGTTTCAAACGCAGGCTTATAGCCACGGCAAGCAGCCTCAAGAAAAAGCAGCAGCAGCTTAGAGCTGATCAAGACCTGCTAGCTGACAGATGGACTGAAGTCCTTGCAGCCGAAGAGTATGAACTCGAACGCCCCTCCAAAAGCTACCCCAAACGCAGGCCGTTGCCTTGACTAGAGGAGGAAGCACAAAAGTCACCAGTACACGACATGGCAGACGGCCACCTCGTGGCCGCGACAGAGAAGCCTCTCGGCCCTCCGCTCAAGCCACACCCCGATGCCGCTCAAAAAGTACCAAGGCAAAGGAAAATGTGCCGGACTTGCGAGATATATTAGAGGATAAGGCAAAACATGCAATGTCGATCTACGGATCGCGTGGGCGCCCAGCAACACATGATGATTACAGTCGCGCCGGATACAGCAAAACCGGCCGGGCTGAACACAGCAGACAAAGCTCGTATGAGCTACGTCGTGATATAGCCCAATACAGAGGCGCCGCACACCCACTATGCTTCACAGATGAAGTAATGGATCATCAAATCCTAGAGGGCTTCAAGCCCGTAAACATCGAATCATACGATGGTACCACAGATCCTGCGGTCTGGATCGAGGATTATCTCCTCCACATCCACATGGCCCGCGGTGATGATCTACATGCCATCAAATACCTCCCCCTGAAGCTTAAAGGACCAGCTAGGCATTGGCTCAACAGCTTGCCAGCAGAATCAATTGGTTGTTGGGAGGACCTGGAAGCCGCATTCCTTGATAACTTCCAGGGCACATATGTGCGACCACCAGACGCCGATGACCTTAGCCACATAATTCAGCAGCCAGAAGAATCGGCCAGAAAATTCTAGACTCGGTTCCTAACAAAGAAAAATCAAATCGTTGACTGTCCGGATGCAGAGGCCCTTGCAGCCTTCAAACATAACATCCGTGACGAATGGCTTGCCCGACACCTAGGACAGGAAAAGCCGAAATCTATGGCAGCCCTCACAACCCTCATGACTCGCTTTTGTGCGGGAGAGGATAGCTGGCTAGCTCGAAGCACCAACTTGGCCAAACATCCTGATAGTCCGGATACCAAGGACAACAATGGCAGGCTGCGTCGCAACAAGAACAAGCGCCGCATTAACGGCGATAATACTGAAGACACGGCCGTCAATGCGGATTTAGAGGCTCTAAACCCGGTCAGCGGAAGAAGCCATTCAAAAGAAATACCCAGGGCCCGTCCAACTTGGACCGAATACTCGACCGCTTGTGCCAGATACATGGCACCCCCGAAAACCCAGCCAATCACACCAACAAGGACTGTTGGGTGTTCAAGCAAGCAGGCAAGTTAGGTGCCGAACTCAATAACAAGGGGCTGCATAGCGATGACGAGGAAGAGCCCCGGCCGCCAAGCAATAAAGGACAGAAGGGTTTTCCTATGCAAGTGCGGACGGTGAACATGATATACGCAACCCACATACCCAAAGGGGAGCGGAAGCGTGCACTAAGGGACGTATATGCGATGGAGCCAGTCGCCCCAAAGTTCAACCCATGGTCTTCCTGCCCGATCACCTTCGATCGAAGGGACCACCCCACTAGCATCCGTCACGGCGGCTTCGCCACATTGGTTCTTGACCCAATTATCGACGGATTTCACCTCACTAGAGTCCTGATGGACGGCGGCAGCAGCCTGAACCTGCTTTACCAGGATACAGTGCGCAAAATGGGCATTGACCCCTCAAGGATTAAACCTATAAAGACGACCTTTAAAGGCGTCATACCGGGTGTAGAGGCCAGTTGTACAGGCTCAGTTACACTCGAAGTGGTCTTCGGATCTCCGGATAACTTCCGAAGCGAAGAGTTAATCTTCGACATCGTCCCATTCCACAGCGGCTATCATGCACTGCTCGGACGGACCGCATTTGCCAAGTTCAATGCGGTACCGCACTACGCATACCTCAAGCTCAAGATGCCAGGCCCTCGAGGAGTAATCACGGTCAATGGAAACACCGAACGCTCTCTCGGGACGGAGGAGCATACGGCGGCCCTCGCGGCGGAGGTGCAAAGCAGCCTCTCACGGCAATTCTCGAGTCCGGCTACTAAGCGTCCGGACACTGCCAAGCGCGCCCGGAGTAACCTGCAACAAGACCACCTGGCACGATTCAAGCACGAGTAGCAATCCGGCCCCAACCCCAGCCCTCACGAAATTGCGAACCCAGTATTAAGCGTACATAGTTACGCTTTGGAGATACCATGGGCATATGGGGAGGGGCAAGACAACGGCACGCCAAGAGTGCGGCTCGACCGCCCCAGGGGCTACCGTCTGTGTCATTTCTTTTTTTTTCTTTTTTTTCTTTTCTTTTTACTTTCAGGACTCCGTCTTCGAACAGTCCTGTCCGGCACTTGAATCGCCGAACTCACGATGCAACAGCCAGGGAAGCGGAAGACCACGTCAAGTGCTCAGGTGGTCTCTGTTATGAGCATTATACCTGTTTTACATACCATCCCGCAGCTTACACCTAGAGGGGGACATGTTAGATAGTCCCATCCCTTGCTTACCGCACTATTTGTATCGTTCTGCTTCCATTGCAGTACCTTTTTGAATAAACAATACATAGCTCTTGCTTATTATTGCTTTAATTCCTTTATATATATACATATGTTCATTTCACGACATGCTGCAACCGTACACTTTGGTACGGCCAATACACCAGGGGCTCAAGTATCCCAAAATTATGGTGTGATAAAGTCCGAACACTTTCACAAGTGCGGCACCCCGAACTTATAGCATTATATGAATTGGCTCCGAATCATGTCTTGGGTCAATAGTTGGGTTTGCCCGGCTCCCGTGTTTTGGTACCTTACGTTCCGCTATATCGGCTAAGGTAGCACCGGGAGAACCACTGCGATTGTGCCCCAGTTATTCTGGGTCGAGCACCTCAGTGGAGAAAGCCAAAACTGACCGTCATGATAAGGCGAGAGCCGGTCGCTGTTCGAGAGGTTTTTTCGGGTCCCTAAAGACTTATGCCGCTTAGAGCAAGGAACCGGAATTATCCGGCCAAGGCGTGGATAGCGCCCCGAACTCGGTCTTCCGAATACTAGGGGCTTCACCGAAATTTAAAATTATAGAATTCTATGGCTAAGTGAGAGTGTTCAAGCATTATAAGTCCGGTTGCCTTGTTCGTTGTGTTGAGCGCCTCCCTAGATGGACCCAAGGATGGGAACAAAAGCGCTCAAGTTTATCCCGAACACCCCAGCACTCGTGGCATGGGGGCTGAAGCCAACGACTTGCCATCTCTCAAATTTGATAAACGGCCGCACAGAAGGTAATATTTTAAATTAATAAGCGTTGCTTAGTGCATATGAACAAGTTTTCAGCGTACAGAATAACAAACGCGAGTCTATTCAAAAATTTACATCCTTGGAGCACTCATCCGCTATTCGGCGAGCACCCTTCAGGAGGCCCTCATAATACATTTCGGGCGTGCGATGCTCATGGCCCTTCGGTGGCCCGTCCGTCACAAGCTTCTCCGCATCCAGCTTCCCCCAGTGCACTTTAGCACGGGCAAGGGCCCGACGGACCCCTTCAATGCAGACGGAGCGCTTGATAACTTCAAGCCGCGGACAGGCATCCACCAGCCGCTGCACCAAGCCGAAGTAGCTCCCGGGCATGGCCTCCAATGGCCACAACCGCTCTATAAGGCCCCTCATGGCCTGTTCGGCGACCTTGTGGAGCTCGACCAGCTGCTTCAGCTGGTCGCTTAGGGGCACCAGATGTCCGGCCTCAGCATACTAAGACCAGAACACCTTCTCCATGGAGCTCCCCTCCTGGGCGCGGTAGAACGCGGCAGCATCAGACGCACTACGGGGCAAATATGTGAATGCTCCTGGAGAGCTCTGAATCCGGGTAAGCAATAGGTAATTGACTTTTACATTCTTGCTTTGCATAAAGAATGCCTTACCCGCCGCTATCTTCTTTAGTGCTTCGATTTCTTGGAGGGCTTTTTGGGCCTCGGCCTTAGCAGCTTTGGCACTCTCAAGAGCCGAGGCAAGCTCGGACTCTCGGGTCTTTGAGTCACGCTCCAAACCCTCGTGTTTCTTCACGAGAATCTGGAGCTCTTGCCGCACCTCCGCCAGCTGCGCCTCCCCTTTCTCTCGCTTGGTGCGCTCCGCAGCCGCTTTGTTTTCGGCCACGGCCACCGCTTCCCTCAGGGTCTCCACCTCGTTCGTGGCCCCTGCGGTACCCATGTTATTTCTGTTATTTTTTGCAACCAAAACCTTTTCCATAAGGTATTTCTTTAATAAGGCATTTCTTACCTTCCTTGTCCTCGAGCTGCTTCTTGGCTTGTCCGAGCTCGTTCTCGGAACGCTCGAGGTTTTGCTTCAATGTATTGACCTCCGCAGTCAGTGCGGCAGAGGTCAGCAGCGCAGCCTACATTCTCATATTGACATACTTATATTAGACTCCTGCGTATATCTTTTTAGATCCTCAGTCCGGCTTTTCTTTCCGAACACCGAACTAAGCATCAGGGGCTACTGTCTATGCGGTAACATTTTTATATGTTTTAAACTTACCTCAAAGCCTGTTAGAAGGCTGGTACAGGCTTCGGTCAGTCCGCTCTAGGCGGACTGAACTGTCCGGATCACCGCACTCATAATAGTGTGGTGCTCCTCCTCGATGGAGGCGTCGTTGAGCGCCTCCAGTAAGCTATCCGGTGCCTCCGGTTGGACGGAGGACACCGGTGTCTTACCCTTCTTGCGAAGGATCCGCTGTCCGGACTTCGGAACCGCTGATGGTTCCCGCATGGAGTCCAGACGAGGGTCGGGCTTAGAGCCCCTGGGGGTCTTGCCCCCCGCACGCCTGGAATCCGGGAGGTCGCCTTGTGGCGCCTCTTGCGCTACCTCCTCTTGACCAAGCCCTCCTTGGGGCCCCACCGCGGTGTCGTCCGCGGCGTGAGGCGAGGAGGCGGTCGGAGGCGAGGCACTCTCCATTTCCGACGAGCCCAGGGACCCGCTTGATGAATTGGCGAGCTCGCCCTTGGGCGGGCTGCATGATTGTTCGGCATTAGAGAACACTATACAATTATGAAAACCCATGGGTATCCGGACACTTACGATCTCGCCAGGGGCTTGGTCCTTGTTGGCCAGTCCTCCTCGTCATCATCGACGTTGGTGGAGAAGTCCGGAGGAAGGGTTCTTCCCTTCTTGGACCCTCCGGCCACCCCCGTTGGGGCGGCCTTCCTTTTCTTCTCCTCCCTCACTAGGGGAGGAGCTTCTTCTTCCTCCTCCTCATCCTCAGGAGAAGACTCTGCTTCAGAACCTGACAGCACTTGGCGTCGGGAACTCCTTCGAGTTCCCGTGGCCTCCTTCTTGGCCTTCTTCTCCGGCACCACATGAGGCGCCGGAGCCAATAGCCCCGTCAATCGGGCGTCCTCCGGGTCTTCCGGCAAAGGAGCCGGACAGTTAATCTGTTCGGCCGTCTTCAGCTAGTCCTGTCAAAAATTAGGGAGTTTTAGATCCCGCATAGAGTCAATCTATGAAAAAAGAGTCCCGTAAAGGGTAAAATAACTTACCTCGCCGGCTGGACGTTGTGCGCTGTACCCGCGATCTTTGGTAGGGGATGTTGGCGCTTCAGCGCCCTTGAACAGCACCTTCCAGGCATCTTCGTACGTAGTGTCGAAGAGCCGGCTCAAGGTTCGGTGCTGTGCCGGATCGAACTCCCATAAATTAAAGGCCCGTCGTTGGCAGGGGAGAATCCAGCGGATGAGCATCACTTGGATTACGTCGACAAGCTTGAGATTCTTGTCCACCAGGTTTTGGACGCATGTCTGGAGTCCGGATAGCTCTTCCGAATCCCCCAACGTCAGGCCCGTTTCTTTCCATGACGAGAGCCGTGTGGGGAATCCAGATCTGAATTCGGCGGCCGCCGCCCATTCAGGGTCGCGTGGCTCGGTGATGTAGAACCACCCCGATTGCCACCCCTTTATTGTCTCCACAAAAGCGCCCTCGATCCATAGGACCTTGGCCATCTTGCCAACCATGGCGCCTCCGCACTCCGCTTGGTGGCCGCCCACTACCTTCGGCCGAACATTGAAGATCTTCAGCCATAAGCCGAAGTGGGGCTGGATGCAGAGGAAGGCCTCACACACGACGATAAACGCCGAAATGTTGAGGATGAAATTCGGGGCCAGATCGTGGAAGTCCATGCCGTAGTAGAACATGAGCCCCCGTACGAAAGGGTGAAGTGGAAAACCTAGTCCGCGGAGGAAGTGGAGTAGAAACACTACCCTCTCATGGGGCCCGGGGGTTGGAATGAGCTGCCCCGCTTCGGGCAGCCTATACGCGATGTTGCCGGACAAGTATCCGGCCTCCCGCAGCTTGGTGATGTGCCCTTCCTTAATGGAGGAGGCCATCCACCTGCCTCCCGCTCCTGACATGGTTGGAGAAAGGTCGAGGTGGGATGTGCGGACTTGGGCGCTGGAGCTCGAGTGCGCGGAAATGGATAAGCAAAGGAGGAAGAAGGCGTAGGTGAAAAGGTGGATCCTTATCCCCTTATATGGACGGACGAAGCTATGCGTCCCCCACCAGCCTAGTAAAACTCGCTTATTCCCCAAGCGCCGTAATCAATGGCGTGGATGGGTTACCCATGTCCGTATTGATGAGAATCCCGGAATAAGGGGGGCACGATCTATGCTTTGATAAGACGTGCCAAGGAAACTACCTCGCTAAACACGCTGAGGTGGAACAGTAAAAACGATTCATATAAAGGCCTGGCCGTGGTGTGATGTCACGCCACGGAATACGTCAGTAGATCTGTGCAAAAGTTATTCTCTCTACAATGTTATGTGGAACTTGTTTTGCAGAGCCGGACACTATCCTTGTGTTCAAAACCTTCTATGAAGTATTCGGAGGAGGAACCCGCCTTGCAATGCCGAAGACAATATGCGCGCCGGACTCGTCGTCATTGAAGCCTGGTTCAGGGGCTACTGAGGGAGTCCCGGACTAGGGGGTGTATGGATAGCCGGACTATCGTCACGGCCGGACTCCAAGACTATGAAGATACAAGATTGAAGACTTCGTCCCGTGTCCGGATGGGACTTTCCTTGGCGTGGAAGGCAAGCTTGGCGATACGGATATGTAGATCTCCTACCATTGTAACCGACTCTGTGTAACCCTAACCTATCCGGTGTCTATATAAACCGGAGGGTTTTAGTCCGTAGGACAACAACTACAACATCAACAATCATACCATAGGCTAGCTTCTAGGGTTTAGCCTCCTTGATCTCGTGGTAGATCTACTCTTGTACTACCCATATCATCAATATTAATCAAGCAGGAGTAGGGTTTTACCTCCATCGAGAGGGCCCGAACCTGGGTAAAAACATTGTGTCCCTTGTCTCCTGTTACCATCCGCCTAGACGCACAGTTCGGGACCCCCTACCCGAGATCCGCCGGTTTTGACACCGACAGCTGCACTTAAGAATAATCAAATATGAAATATATCATACCTGTGACATTGAATCACATCGTTGGTTTACCAACTTTTTGTAGTAAGGGTGATAACCCAAATCTTGAGTATGATAACTCCCCTCATATTTTGCCGGTTTGTAATAAAACCGTGCCGGGTTGTAATAAACACCGGATAATCATCCTGGCGACTTATACTCAACGCCAGACCGGGCTAAGAAAACTCTGGTTTACAATTGAGTTTGTACTAACAACTGATAGTTGAAAGCTTGTGTTGGGTTAAGAAACGCCGGACTGATGTAATGACATATAGTCTGGCCGGGTCAGTAAACACCGGGTTAATTTAAAACTTGATCAAAAAACTTTGCAAAAAGCAAAAGCAAATAAAACTTGTAGTCGAGGCTTTTCGAGGGCTGCCAGGCCCAAATTCGAGGCTTTTCGTGGGCTGCCAGGCCGCTGAGTTAAACCATTTGACAAAGCCTTTTAAGATGGGCCTCCAACTAACCAATCGTCGTTTTAACTTTGACAAGTTCAGGGTCTCTATGAGAGTAACTTGTCAAACGTTCGGCGGGTCATGCCAGGATTACCTGGATATGAGTGGCTTACTTGATGAAGGCAGGTTAACCCGGGGTTTTAGGTGAATACACCAGGCTTCCAAGTCGTGGGTCGATACCTAATTACAAGGGTCCTTTCAAACTCTTTGTTACTTTACACAAAAAGCCCCCACGTAACTTTGTGAGCTGTGCTCAATGGGTGCCTATGTTTAAGTTGTGCGTAGCAACAAGACTCTCTTTGGCCCCTTGGGTGTGAAGCTCCCAAGCTTTGTTGTGGCGTGATAGCCGGATTAATGGACAGAATTCCGCTTTGTCAGCTGAAGCCCCCATGTAAGCAATAATATGATAAGCCAATAAGGCGGGATACCCATGTTTGAACTGTGTATCATGGCAACAGGTCCTCTTCAGCAACCTTTAACTTTTTGCAAGAAATAAATTCTTCTTGAACCAGGATTTTGAACCGGATATTGAGAGCGTCAGGGCTTTATGTGAGACATCTTTCCCTTGAACCGGACCTTAAACCAGAATCTTTATTTTCAGCCAGAATTTTTTCTGACGGCCTTTAAACTCGAACTTGTGAGAAGTTAAATATTTTGGAACCAGACATTCTTAAACCGGATTTCAGAGCGTCATAGCTTTGTGGGAGAACAGATTTTCCTTGAACCGGATTTTAAACCGGAATCCTTTCTGATGACACGGAACTTCTTCCTTAAGCCGGGATTTTGTAACTGTCATATCCTTTCTAAGCCGGAAATTTTCTGACGGCCTTTAAATTTTCATCAATATAACAGTAGCCTCCGGGACCAGGTTTCCCTTCAACATCCTGGGGCACTTGAATTTGCTGAGACTGGCAAGACTTGCTGCGTCATATCATCGTAGCCCCCGAGTCTTAAGATGACTCAAGAAGTTGGCTTGAGATTCCCCGTATTTGACTGCGATATAAACCGGTATCAGTTGTATGTCATTGGTGTTGATAGCACGATGTAAATCCACAGAAGGTTGAGGTGACTGCGGCGGGTTATAAATGATCCCGTATGAGCCATATCAGCAACTCAGCCAATGGTTCCTTCCGATTGATTGTTTGAAGTGGACCAAACTGTAGTGGCAGCGATTTGTGCGCATGTCCATTGATCCATCTACTGCAGACGACGGTTGATAATATATGATAATTTGCCTCCAATTTGTTAGAAGAAAACCGGGCTTTCCAAGTAGTGACTTGCTCATACTCAATAAATAGCTCATCCAGACAAGTGCGGCTCGGTGCGTTGATGTAGACCAGGCCACGAGAGACGGGCGGTAAAAACGACCGCAACATTTGAGGCGGCATAGACAGATGAACCGGCTGTGGCATTGTAAGCCGGTGCGGACGGGCAAGTTGTCCTTATTGTAAGCCGGTGTGGTTGCGAGAGACGGCCACGGCGTTGTAAGCCGGCGCGGTCGCGAGAGACGGCCGCGGCGTTGTAAGCCGGCGCGGTCGTGAGAGACGGCCACGGCGTTGTAAGCCGGTGCGGGAGTCCGTTGAGTAACGATGACCACCTGTGCCAAAAGATGTTGGCGTGCCTCCATCTCCGCTGTATAATATCACTTTTTGTCATAAATAATTGCCATGCATAAACAATATTGCAGACCAAGGAAAAGATAAACTTGTTTTTTGACAAAAACAGCATGTGCTAATAAAACAAACTTGGATGGATATCACCTGATTTGTTTGGATGACGGATGACCCGTTTATCGCGACAGAGGTGGCTCAGGCAGACCAGCGATTCAATATAATTCCGGCGGCTCAGGCAGACCGGCGACTTAATATAACCCCGGCGGCTCAAAGCGGCTCCGACGGGTTGATGCAGATTGAGCTGCACGGGCGGCGACTTACGCACACATGTTCCATCAGTAAGCGGGCGCAGACGCCCGGTGCATGATGGTGCTGACGTACACTTCATAGGCACAACATGGCACCACCCTTGCTGCACATAAAAATATACAGACCAAAGTAATTGTTAAAAAAATATTAACAAAAGGTTGACCGGACAAAATTCACCTGATTCGCCCGGATAATAAATGATCCGTTCAACACGGTAGAGGTGACTCGGTCAGATCGGTGACCCAATATCTTCGGGCGAGCCGTTGGAACTTCATCTTCTTTTATCCAGGGCGACAAACTTGATTTCCTCATCAACGCAGACCATGGAAAATGGCGGCGACGCGTGGCGTGAGGCAGCGGGTTAACGAAAACGGCAGCTCAAGGCTACGGTTGAGACGGCCGCGAGACCGGGCCAGCTTGAGGTGCGGCAGTGCGGGTGAGGCCACGGCGGCGACTCAAGGCCGTCGTGTCATTGCAGGCAACCACTTGAAGCCGGGTGGCTCAGACACTGGTCGCAGCGGCGTAGTGGAGGCCAGCATTGCGGGGGTAATTTTTCGGAACGGTGCCTCAGGGACGAACGAGCGGCAGCTTAAGACTACTTGGTGAAGACTCAGGCAGCGGAGGTGGAGGCCATTGACCCGCCGTGCAGCGGTCCCTGGTAGGGCCGGCTTTTGAGGTCGTGGGGGCGCAGACCAGCAGAACGGCCGACGGAGGCAAGGCGCTGCGGCTGCTCGTCGGTGCAGGCATATGGAAAATCGCAGATGCTGATTAATCTCTGATGTGGCCCTTATCTCACGTAGCCTTCTCTTCTCTTGGTTTTCTTTTCCTTGATCTCCGCATGGGTAAAGGAGGAAATCCCTATTTGCCGCGCGTTGCGGCAAATTGTCGCCGTATCGCACAGAGGAAAGGGCACGAGCGAAGCTACTGGGCCGGCCCAGTCAACCAGTTCGTTCGTTCCAATTTGGAACCTTTTTTTTCCTCCTGACTTTAGTTTCTCTTTTTTACTGTTTCCTTGTTCTTCTGTTCCCTTTTCGTTTCCTTTTTTCAGTTTTCAAGTTTATTTTACTTTTTTCAAAAAATGTTTGTAAATTTCAAATGTTGTTTAGAATTCAAAATTTTGTTCTTATTTTCAAATTATGTTCACATTTTTTAAACATGTATGCTAATTTGAAAAAATACCTCTAATTTCTAAATCAATTTTTAAAGATTTTGTATGAGATACACGGAAAATGTTCGAAATTTAAAAAATATTCCCATTTTCAAATTTTGTTCATAAATTTAAAAAATGTTCTCGTTTCAAAATATGTGCACAAAATACAAAAATGTTCTTGTTCTTAAAAAAATTAAAATATGTTCGCATTTATAGTACTTGTTCCCTTTCTCATAAATTGTTCACAGATATAAAAAAATGTTCTTCCGCAGTTTCAATTTTTTTAGTTTTTCGAATTTCTGTTTCTTTACTTCATTTTTTCTATTCCTTTGTAATTCCTTTTTCTTCTCTTTCTTGTACTTGAGAATTTCAGATTATGTTCAAAAATTCAAAAAAATGCTCAAAACTTCAAAAATGTTTCTGTTATTATCTTTTGTTCACAAATTCAAAAAACATTTCTCCATTTTCCATAAAAATGTTCGCATACGTAGAAAAAATGTTCACCTTTCAATATTGTTCATATTATAAAAAAAATCGCGTTTTCAAATTTTCTTCTAGAGTTTGAAAAAATGTTCCTCTTTCCAAATTCATTCGCAATTCTATGAAAAATGTTCGTGTCTTGCAATTTTGTTCTGTAGTTTCAAAAAATGTTTCCATTTCAAAATTTGTTTGCAATTTTCGAAAATGTGTCTATTTCTATTTTGTTTGGGAGTTTCAAAAAAATTCAAATTTTTGTATAAGTGATTAAATTTTCCATTTTTGTTCAGGTTTTTCCACGTTTTTAAATGGTTACGTATCCAAAATTTGTTTTTGAATTCGAAAAATGTTCATCTTCATTTTTCGTTTTTTCTTCTTATTTTCGCCTATTCCATTTTCGTTTTTAAGAATATTGTCACAGTTTTAAAAAATGTCCGTGATTTCAGAAAAACTGTTCCTTTTTTCAAAAATGTTTGAAAATTGAAAACTTGTTTTTGTTTCTTCAATTTTTGTTCTGAGTTTGAAAAAATGTTCTTGTTTCAAAATTTGTTCTCGGATTCCAAAAATATACACGTTTCCAAATTTTTGTTCAGAGTTTCAAAAAGTGTTCCCTTTAACAAATATTTGTTCACATATTCAAAAATGTTCATGATTTTCAAAAAAGTGTTCAGTTTATCAAACTTTGTTCACATATTCCGAAAATGTTGGAGATTTTTAGGTTTTTCATGTCAAATTCGAAAAGTGTTCGCTTTTAAAAAATAAACACTTTTTCAAAATAATGTCCGCATTAGGAATTTGACAAAATGTTTGGACCTAGATTACTTCTAGCTTCGCGCGGCATTGTTAACCAAGAAAGCTAATGTAGCACGTTGGCTATGCTCTTTCCCAGCTAACAGTAGGTTCCTGGTTCAATCCCTCCCTCAAGCAGATTTTTTTTTGGATTTTTCACCGTGTTGCACTAATGGGCCGGCCCAGCTGGAGTCGCTCCTGTGCGTTCGCTCGGCAATTTGCCGCAACGAGCGGCGCCTAGGAACTCTCGGTAAAGGAATCCCTTGCATGCAGGTTTTCTTTCCTACTTGGACCCAAAGTTCCTAGGCAGCAGATGTTGACCGCTTGTACGCAATTTTTTATTTTATTTTTTGTCACGACTCGGACTGGAACTTGTACTCTGCTTTGTGTGTGAACACGTTATGCGCACGGATAACGACAAGAAAACGGACCAATCTCAAGTAATTCAATGGACGTTTGGAGGTTTGTGCTGCTGATGATCTTCACGTGGAGTAGAAAAACTAGTGTACAGGACTAGTACGTACTCCAGTACTTTCTTCGTAAACGCTTTTATATTAGTTTACAGAGGGAGTACATAGCAAGCAGTAGTGCCTGATTTCCTCGGGGCTTGAGCCGGCAGCAGAAATTTTGTGGAACTCGGCAGATCGGACAGCAGCAGAAATTTTTGTCGGTCTTGATAGAACCTAGGATTTGACCGCTTACAGGACTCGGCGTCCAAACGAAATTAAGCTGCCGTTGGTTTTGACGGATCGTGTCGCGTCGGCGGCGGCGCACACAACATCAAACCCTAATAATTCTTCATCTGAATCTGGTCTCTGCTATTCCAACCGCTTGTTGTGTAGATGATGTGGATCCTTCCGTACAGGTTTCGTTAATCCGGCACATCACGAGCTTCTCAATCCTCAGAAAAGATCCCTCCAAGAACTCAACACCACCGTGCGCAGGCCCCACAGTGGGCGCCAACTATCATGGAATTAACACGTTAGATGTCCTTAGTGTGAGGACTTAATCGTGAGGCCAACGCATCTATGTGGTAGCTTGAGAGAGGTTGAGCGGTATCGAGAGACGCAATACAAGACAAGGGTTTAGACAGCTTCGGGCCCTGGGAAACATCATCCGGTAACAACCCTACATGCTGTTTGAGGCTAGATTTCATTATCATCACGAGGGAGTCGCCGTAAACCGGCTCTCCTCTAATTGTGTCTAGCCCTAGAGATTGTTTCTTGATTGTTCCTCTTTGGGGAGCCCTGCCCCTCCTTATATAAGTTAGAGGGGCGGGTTACATGTGGAGTCGTTTTAGGATTAGGACTAGTCTCTCTTCTAATACAAACCGGATACAAGTCCGGGTCTTCCTTGTAAAGTAAATATTCCTCACGCCTTTCCTTTTAAATCGGCCCACCATAGCGTGATCCGGCCTTCCATAAATCGCTCATTGGGCCACCGGGTCTTGTCGCTCCTCTGACCCGCCTGCCGGATTACCAATGAATCGTAAACCGCCAAGTCCAAGTGGGTCGCCAGCGAATTGCCAAACTCTAGTCGGGTCATACATCCGGCGGTTTATACCGCGGGTTATATCCCCGACACGCATCCCGGGGTTCGTTAATCATGGAAATCGCTCAGGGACCCCAAATCAGTGAGTAATAGTCCATGAAACGGGGCTAGAATCAGCCAAAACTTCAAGTGTTGATGACGGCCACGTAAACGCACCCCGGGGATCGTCAATCGTGGAAATCGCTCTGGGAGCCCAAAGCTTTGTTAAAAGAGAAGATGTGCTCTCGTTGCCGAATTAAAAGGACGGGCCCATATTCACACAGCACCGCCCAAGACCTAAAGTGGGGAAGACAATAAATTCACAGTTTTCAAATGAAACATCAGATTATGAAAAAAAATTCTAAACCATAGTCTTTAGAAATGCTTGTAAAATTAAAATGATAATTTAAAAAATTCTCAAATTAGAAAAGGGTTCACAAATTTATTAGTTTGAGAATGTTTTTGGATTTTAAAAATATTGGCAAATTCTTCATGACTTTTAAAAATGTTCATGAATTTAAAAGAACACAAATTGAAAAGGTGAGCACAAATTTTTTGAACGGTTCACGAATTCAAAAAATGTTCTTGAATGTCAGAAATAATCCATAAGTTCAGAAATATTTGTGAATTTAGGAAATATTCACAAATCTGAAAAACTGTGGCAAATTTGGTATCCACAAGCTTAGAATAAGTTCTCCGCGGAAAAGAAAGATTTTAGAAAAAGTTTATTAATTCAAAAAATATTCACGAATTTGGAAAATGTTTATGAATTTACAAAATGTTCAAAAATTGAACAATGTTTGTGAATTCAAAAAAGAGAAGAAAAAGTGAGACCAAAAAAAAAGAACAAATGAAGGTCCACAAATATATCAAGACAAACAAACAAGAAAGCTATCTTTATCTTAGTCTTTGGCAGCCAGGCAGATGCTAATGCAGTAGTGGTGTAATTCCCTTGGAGCATAATATATCTATCATACATCACAGCATATATAATATCTAGCATACATCACAACATAATTTGCCAGGCTTAATTTAGTAGCAAGCAGTGGGTATAAGTAATGCAGGGAAGGTCAGGGCAGGGCAGGGCAGGGAAACATATAATAAATGCATAACTGATCAAAAATCTCTTGCTTGATATATATAATCATTCATTCATTCAGTACTGCTACTCCATGAGGATGAGGGCATTCATACATATATACTGGTAAGGAGCTATATATGCATAGCATCTTAGCAAGTAGTAGTAGTAGTAGCAGTGATTCATCCATCTCTGCCTCTGCCTCTGCCTAAAGCTTGGAAGATGGCAGGCCTGCAACCAACATCACCAATCAATAGTCAATACAAGCTAGAAGATGTCTTTAGCTAACTAAGATCAGAGAGCTAGGCGGGTACTGCAAGAGACATGTATATATCAGTTACCGAGTTGCTTGGCGTTAACGATGCTTGGGCAGGCAGGGGGCGGCGCCGCCTTCTCGTCGAGGAAGGGCTCCACCGCGTTCGGGTTCCCCCACACCGGGTACCCCTTGATCTTACCCTGTCAGTTTTAACCCAACACTTGCTCCATCAGGTTCAGATCAGTAATCAACTACTCCCTACTAATTTAGCAATAATAAACATAAGAACTACTTGATTGATTAAGCAATCATCATCCAAGGAAACTCACAAGCACGTTCAGAGCAGCGAGCGTCGCCATCCCTTCACGCGTCCACTGAGCACACGGAGTCAACCAAACAAACAGTGGAATCCATCAGATGATGCATGGAAATTCCAATGGCATGGATGTACAAATCCATTACTTCACTTCAGTTGAATCCAGTTCATATATCGACAAATCATACAAGTTCGTACCTTCGATGCAGATGCGATGTGAGGCACGACGACGGCATTCTTCATCTCAGCCAGCCCTGGCTTCATGTAAGGCTCATCCTCAAAAACATCGAGGCCAACACGGAACATGGGATTCGCCCTCAGGTGCTCCACCAGTGCAACCTCGTCGATCACCGGGCCACGGCTGGCGTTCACCAGCACTGCCTCCTTCTTCATCATCGCCAGCCGCTCAGGGTTTATCAGGTGGTACGTCGTCTTGTCCAGCACTGGGTGCAGGCTTATCTGTTGCCATCAACAGAAACAAAGTTCCGTTATCTCAAATGTAAATATTTTCATCTGTATTTTGAAAATTGCAATGCCCCAGTGCATATTGTATCTAATTAACTGACCACATCGGCCTCCCTGAGAACTTCCTCCATGCTGGAGGCCCTCTTCCATGTCACAGGCTGCTCACCATTGGCTTTCAGGAACTGGCCATACGCTGCATCATATAAACATTATTATTACACATGTATTAAATCCACATCAAATGCATAAATAGCTGACACAAGAACAAATAAAGCTACTAGCAGATCGATAAAATTTACCTGTGACGAATTTCTCGAGCCGTGTGGACTGGTACAGATCGAAGTAGATCAAGTTCATCTTGAACCCCTCAATCTAGCACACACAAAATTTAAGTCGGTTTTACATTGCTCATACATACTCAACAGGTTAGTTTGAGATGAGATTTATATATGGAGGATGTATAAAGTGGTACCATCATCCTTGCATAAGCTGAGCCGATGCGGCCAGCTCCGATCACTCCAACAGTCTGCCCCTTGAGCAAGTTCCCAACAAACCTGCATTCATTATCTCATTCAATCCGTATATCTTAAATAGATTCGTATAGATGTATATATGCTGCTCATAAATCAAGCTGGATTAATAGTACAGCAGTCTAGCACTCACAAGTGCGGAAGCCATCCGTCGTAGAGGCCAGCCCTCATGAATTGGTCGGCCTCAACGATCCTCCGGGCAGCCGCCACCGACAGTGACGCCGCCAGCTCCGCCGTCGTCTCGGTAAGAACACCCTGCATACACCCATTCATCATGGCAATCACGAGATTCGGACTTCAGAGCAACATTCATCATATCAAAGGCACTTGTCAGTCAAATAAATTCCGTGTGTTACATACAGGCGTGTTGCCGATGGCGATGCCATTCCTGTTGGCAGCATCGACATCAACGTTGTTGTAACCGACGGCCATGTTGCTGAAGGCTGTCCCGCCGGCACGCTTGAGCGCAGAGAAGAGCACTTCCCCCCAGTCCTCTGTTAGCTGCAGCCAATTTGTGCCACACAAGTCGTCATCCAGATTGATAACTAATTGAATACTTGAAACAAGACATAACGAAGAGCGTTGTTAAAAGGATAACAAACTATATATGACCTTAACCACAGTTTTTAGGAAACCTTAACTACACTTTTTAGGACAGTAACCTAACCCACGACAAGAAAATTCATAAAGGAAAGGAATAACAAGCTGGGGTTGCTTGCCTGGCCGATGACACCATGGCAGTGATCACCGATGAGTGCCAGTATGTCGTCAACAGAGAGGATGGTCTTCTTCTCCGTGCATATCTGCGCGCTCAACATGTAAGAAAATTCAGCATCTGTTATCATCATAGCAATCAAACAGAGCAAGCAACAGCAATGAAACAGAGCAAGGAACAACAAAGAAACAGAGCAGGGCACCTCGAGGCGGCAGTCGTTGTCAGTGAGGAGCTTGATCCAGCGGGTGCCGGGCATGGACTTGGTGCTCACCACGCGGTACTTGCCGCTGGGGTTCCACACCTCTATCGATATCGGCTTCGCCATGTCTGGAGCAGGGGGGAGCAGCTGCAAGGAGGAGAAACAAGAAGCTAGATGCAAGTTGTGGTGACAAGCTACATGTAGTGCTTTTCTTATCAGGTTGAGAAGCAAACATGAGGCGCCAGGATTTTCTGCTATTTTGGAAGGCCACTTGGTGGATAAGACCACAAGATCATGAGTGGCACCAGGCCCCTCACCCTCTGAATGAGACACTTCCTTATCATCTACATTTTTCAGAAATCAGAGGCCCACAACAATTTGCTCTCTCAGGCACAACAGAAATATATAACCAAACAGAAATCTGCAAGAGAGCCAATCTAGCTCTAACAGAAATCCGCAAATATTCCAATCTTAAAGAACCAGCATCCAACACATTAAGCTTCAACAAAGAAGCTCAAATAACACAGCAACAATCAAAACAGGAAGATGATAACAAGCAAAGCATGCACTTGCCGATTAAGATTCAGTTTGACAAGCGATGACCACAGACCACGATAGGTTTTTCTTGTTCTCGCAAACATAACCACTGACCGAAGATGTTCACCAACACCACCTCATAGACTCCAGGATAATTACAACCCATTACGACAGACATAAAGAAGAGCGCTGAAATACAGACATGACGAATACTAAGCGTTGATCTTTCAGCTCGGCGGTGGCATCGCCTAGATGTTCCTCTACTCAAAGGCCCACTGGTTCTCCCTGCGGATCTCCTCCTCCTCCTCGGGCGTAAAGTCGTTCTTGATGTTGAAGGTCTTGCGGATCTCCTCCGGGGTCTTGCCCTTGATCATGTCGGCAACAGTCTGACAGGTTAGGTCCAGCAGCCCCTTGATGTTCAGGTAGTTGGCAGCCTGAGAGGGGGGCAAACGGGCAACAATAATAACAGCGTGTCAGAGAGAACATTCATTTACAAGAACAGAGCTAATCAGATTGCAGTATGTAGATGCTTTGCGGCAAACTAAACCACAAAACAAGGAATGCATTAATCAATAGATATTGATTGAAAACCAAGAACATAGGTTGAGGTCTCAGAAGTAACTAGAGCATAACAGGGTAAGAAATTCAGATAAGAAACATTTAACTGTAACAAAACAGAGTCAAGAGCAGATTCATTCTTGCAACACTTGTCAGAATGCATTGCCAAGTGTATGCATCATATTGTAATTTCGATCTTAGCATAATAATGTGATTTACCTACAATGCAAGATAGAAAAACACATCCTCACATATACAATTTACTGGCACAATAATAATAAGATTAGATGCTCCCCAGGTTATTCATATACAGTAGAGCACATCAGCAGACAAGAACATGGATCACAAATTAACCCTGACCTACAAATCAGACCACAATCTCTGTCCTTTGAGTAAAATCAGACCCAATAGAATCGAATCCTCATCGATGAGGGCACGAGGAGCCCGTCCAATCGAACCTAAACAGCAGCAATAAGCGCAAACCAATCTGGATCCGAGGCCCGGAAGGGGAACGGCGGCCAGATCTAGAACAAAAAAGGAGGGGGTAAATAATAAATCGAATCGAGGGAGGGATTTGATTGATTCATACCAGGATGAGGTCGAAGAGGGTGGCCTGGTCGACCTTGACGAACTCGGCGTCCCAGTTCTTGAGGTCCTCCGCGGGGGCGGTGGGGGCGGCGGCGTCCGAGGCTCCGGCGGCGGCCGCGGCCCCGTCGGCGGGCTTGGCCTGGACGTGCTTGTTGCAGTACTCGATGACCTTGGAGAGGATCTTGGAGTTGACGTTGGGGAGCGGGATGCCGTTGTCGGCGCAGTCGTCCTCGATCATGTGGCGGATCGTCTGCGACTCCATGGCCACCGCCTCCTCCACCTCGAACTCCTCGCCGTCCGAGCTCTTGAGCGTGATCATCTTCTTCTCGCCGGCGTCTCCCGCGGCCGCCATCGCTCGCTCGCTGCTGCTGCTGCTGGATCGGGGATCGGGAAGAGGAAACCCTAGAGCAGCGGCGGCGACGGACGGAAGGGGAAAAAGCTGGGAGCTTTGGTGCGTGCGGGGTGGGTTGGTTGGGTCCGGCCGGGTGGGTATTTATTTATTGATTGAAGGCCGGGCAACGCGTGGACGGATAGCTATCCACCCTTCACAAGGAAACGGACCCAAAACACAAAAACAAACCCAATTTTGACCAAATATGCTACGTCTACAAAAGTTCGATGACCGTCCGATCTGTATCTAACGCACGTAAGATGACCTGCCTTTGCGCAACATCACTTTCTATCTCTCGTGCGGCCCCATCCCTCCCCGCCTCCTCCAACCAACCATGGATCCAGATCTGACGTGGTGGCCGCCAAACCGTTGTTCGTGCCCAACGCCTAGCATGGCTCCTCTCTGTTGCAGCCGGTCGCCCATCGCCGCCACGACCCCCTCCCCCCCTTCTCCGGGTCATCTCCTCTGCACCCTTCCTCATCTTCTACTAGGACGTCCTCTCCAAGTACGTCACTAAATACGTAATCTCTTGTGTCATTTGTCTGAGCAGTCCCACTACCCACCATCACCTCCACCTGCCTCCCCCTCCTTCTCCTCCTCGGCGACAACTTGAAGAAACCCTAGCGAGATCTGTCGAATTTAGTTAGGGATCGAGGTAACCCTAGAGACATGAGGAAACATGGCGGCAGAAGAAGAAAAGATGGAAACTCTATTGTTGCAGTGATGGGTTAGGTTGGGTTTGGCTGGGGGATTTATTGGGAGGGTTGGGCAACGCGTTGATTTACAAGGAAACAAAACCAAAAGCCAAACTTAAACTAATTTGGAAGGAATTTCTTACTAATAAAAGTTTGATGGGGTTCTTTCGTTTAGACTAACAATGATTAGCATGTATTTTTCGATGGTTTGTCCCTTTCTTACCTTGTTTAACAAGGTTTGGCCCCATCGATACATTTTTGTGGCTCCATGGAGTTTAGACCGACATATTTATATTTCGGTGCGATCGTTCGATTAAGGTGGAATTGTGCTTGAGCGAGTGGTAGATAGACCCTCCCTACACTGGTCCGCGAAAAGCCTCATCGAAACCTTACGAAACTCCGTTTGGGGGGGGGGGGCATCAAGCCGTGTTCCGGCCTCCACTGCTCATTCTCCTCTTGCTCATATCTTCTGCATGCAACCTTGCCCCCCCGTTCATGTTCGGTGCTTATGTCACGAGTGACATGCATTTCTATAAACAAGCGCCCACGACCCGAACCGTTTGCTCCTGGCCTCGTATAATGTGCTGACCCATCTTTAGGCATCGAGTAGGAACACGTTTCAGTTTGGTGAAGCTTCTAGAAACCTCCCAACTCGTTTTTCTTTTTTTTTCCTTTTTGGTTTTTCCGGACAAGGTCTTTGTCCAATTTTTTGTTTTTCCCTTTTTCCATTTTGTCTTTTTTCCTTTCCTTATTATGTTTTCTTTTTTTATAATGCGCCTACTTTTTTTAAATTTTTAAAACTTCTTTTCAAGATTTGTAAACTTTTTAAAGTTTTACAATTTTGCTTTTAATTCTTTTAAACTTTTTGTACAATTTTTATGATATTTCTTACAATTTGTTTTTTTAAATGTTATGGACATTTTTCAAATTCGTTAACATTTGTTCAATTTGGGTGAGAATTTTTAAAATACCAGCAATATTTTTCCTAAACGATGAAATATTTTAGAATTTTTGATATTTGTTAAAATTTCGAAATTTTACCAATTTATGAACTTTTTCAAAATTTGGAAATTTTTCAAATTTATGGAAAATTTTATTTTCAATGATAGACCATTTTCAAAATTCAAAAAAATGTCTTTTTCAAGTTCATGAATTTTTATTTACTTTTGAATGCACAAATTATTATTGTAATAATCTATACTAGTGCAAATGCCCGTGCGTTGCACCGGGTGATAAATGTGGCAGAACTTGCTTCATGGGTCCTTTTTTGCCATTTTCTATATTTCATTTAAATTATTTTCGAACATGAATATTTCCTTTTTTATTAAAACTTAAAATTTTCATTAAAATGTAACGCATTTGAAGAGTTGTTTAAAAATTTATGTAATTAGAACATTTCTCTATAAAATATTTTTATCTAAATTAATTATTTCTGTTGTACATTTTGACTTATTTTTTGTAGTTTGTAGTGTTTTGGGGGGAACTTTTAAGTGTTTTTAAAAAGTATGATAATATTTTGTTGAAAAATTTGTAAACTATTTTTATGTGTTAATTTTGTGGGCATTTTTGTTCGGTAATGTTTACAGATAGTTGGTTCAATTTCAGTAAAACATGATCATTTTCACTTTGAGTAGTTGTTTTTAGATTTTTGAGAATATTTTTTTAATGGAATCATTTTTATGGTGACGGCCATTTTTTATGGAATACTATATTTCATGTCTTATTTATTTTGCACTATTTTTCGTGTTTGGTCCATTGAGAGTGGAGGTGTTATTTTGGTAGCAGCTACTTGGTCCATTGAGTAGCTCAGAGTCGTTTGCTTTTAAAAAATCTAGTTCAAAGTGGTCGCTCTGCCTCTTGCTGCGTCCTACTGGTTGCTAGTCACCGCTTCGCCTTCTTCTCGCCCCTCCCCCTCCACCTCCGAGCCACGCGACGTCGGGTCTGCACGGTCGCCGTAGGCTGGGACGAGTCCCCTTCGCCCCCACAGGCCTCGCCCTCCGAGCCGTCGAACAGGTCGAGGCGGCTCCTCCGAGAGGTCGCGCAGCAGAAGGAGGTCGTCTCCCCCCAAGAAGAAGCACCCGCTGCGGTGGTTCATCCTCAAGCCGCCGCTCGACGACGAGTGCCTCACCCAGCGGTTCCATGTTAAAAACAAACAAGCAGATCATGTCAATTTTTTTAAAAAGCATAGGGCTACAGCAACCTGCAAGAAAATGTGTTCGGTTTGGTTCGATTTGCATTTCTTCCTGTTTCCCTAATGCGGTTTCCTCATGTAGGTGCTGCTGCATGATGTGCACAGGGGATAAGGAAAAAAAAGAGAAGGTTGTTCAGGTGATGAGGAAACCAAATGGGATGCGAGGCTAGGCCTCAATGAGTCCAAAAGAGCTCAATCGTATGTTGTTTATTCCTCTGTTGTTTGAGATAGACTTGTGAATTTTCAGTGCTAGTATGTGAAGAACACTCTACATTTTGAGGTTTAGAGCACGTGTTTGCACTTGGCTCGCACCATGTGGTGGTGATTGTGGTTGCCTACATTCAACCAGTGTGTGAGTCTTGTTGTAGTGATTGTCAATGACCGTCCGATCTATATCTAACACACGCAAGGCGACCTGCCTTTGCGCAACACCACTTTCTATCTCTCGTGCGGCCCCATCCCTCCCTCCCCCGCCTCCTCCAGCCAACCATGGATCCAGATCTGACGCGGTGTCCGCCAAACCGTTTGTCTGTGCCCAATGCCTGGCATGCCTCCTCTCTGTCGTGCTCGCCCACCGCCACCATTAACCCCCTTCTTCGGGCCATATCCGATGCCCCTACCTCATATCGTACTACGATGTCCTCTGCAAGCACGTCACTAAATATGTTGTTTCTCGACACAATCATGTGTCATCCTTTGTTAGATGTTCAAAGGAAGGAATTTCTTACTCTTCAAAGGAAGGAAATTCTTATTGATACAAGTTTGATGAGGTTCTTTCATTTAGACTTTCAATGATTAGCATGTATTTTTCGATGGTTTGGCCCTTTCTTACCTTGTTTAACAAGGTTTTTTTAGGGATTCGACAGTAGGAGAGTATGAAGGAAATATGCCCTAAAGGCAATAATAAAGTTGTTATTTTATATTTCCTTATATCATGATAAATGTTTATTATTCATGCTAGAATTGTATTAATCGGAAACTTGATACATGTGTAAATAGATAGACAAAGCATTGTGTCCCTAGTATGCCTGTACTTAACTAGCTCGTTAATCAAAGATGGTTAAGTTTCCTAACCATAGACATGTGTTGCCATTTGATGAATGGGATCACATCATTAGGAGAATGATGTGATGGACAAGACCCATCCGTTAGCTTAGCATAATGATCGCTCAGTTTTATTGCTAGTGCTTGTTGGGGAACGTTGCAGAAAATTAAAAAAATTCCTACGGTTTCACCAAGATCCATCTATGAGTTCGTCTAAGCAACGAGTCATGGGAGAGAGATTGCATCTACATACCACTTGTAGATCGCATGCGGAAGCGTTCAAGGGAACGGGGATGATGGAGTCATACTCGCCGTGATCCAAATCACCAATGACCAAGTGCTGAACGGACAGCACCTCCGCGTTCAACACACGTACGGAGCGGATGACATCTCCTCCTTCTTGATCCAGCAAGGGGGAAGGAGAGGTTGAGGAAGAAGGCTCCAGCAGCAGCACGACGGCGTGATGATGGTGGAGAGACAGTACTCCGACAGGGCTTCGCCAAGCACTCAACGGAGGAGGAGAGGTGTTGGGGAGGGGAGGGGCTGCGCCTTGGATCAGGTGTTCAGCCCTCCCCTCACCCCTCTATTTATAGGGGAAGGGGGAAGGGGGCCGGCCCCCTCTAGATGAGATCTAGAGGGGGGGCGGCGGCCAGGGAGGGGGGCTTGCCCCCCAAGCAAGGGGGGCGCCCCCACTAGGGTTTCCCCACCCCAACCCTAGGCACATGGGCCCAAGGGGGAGGCGCCCAGCCCTCCAGGGGCTGGTTCCCTGCCCCTTGCGGCCCATGAGGCCCTCCGAGAGGGGTGGCCCCTCCCGGTGGATCCCTGGAACCCCTCCGACGGCCCCGGTACAATACCGATATGCCCCCAAAACTTTCCGGTGTCCGTATGACAACTTCCCATATATAAATCTTCACCTCCGGACCATTCCGGACCTCCTCGTGACGTCCGGGATCTCATCCGGGACTCCGAACAACATTCGGTAATCACATACAAGTCTTCCTAATAACCCTAGCATCACAGAACCTTAAGTGTGTAGACCCTACGGGTTCGGGAGACATGTAGACATGACCGAGATGGCTCTCTGGTCAATAACCAACAGCGGGATCTGGATACCCATGTTGGCTCCCACATACTCCTCGATGATGTCATCGGATGAACCACGATGTCAAGGATTCAAGCAACCCCGTATACTATTCCCTTTGTCAGACAGTATGTTACTTGCCCGAGACTCGATCGTCGGTATCCCAATACCTCGTTCAGTCTCGTTACCGGCAAGTCACTTTACTCGTACCGTAATGCATGATCCCTTGACCAGAAACTTGGTCACTTTGAGCTCATTATGATGATGCACTACCGAGTGGGCCCAGTGACACCTCTCCGTAATACGGAGTGACAAATCCCAGTCTCGATCTGTGTCAACCCAACAGACACTTTCGGAGATACCTGTAGTGCACCTTTATAGTCACCCAGTTACGTTGTGACGTTTGGTACACCCAAAGCACTCCTACGGTATCCGGGAGTTACACGATCTCATGGTCTAAGGAAAAGATACTTGACATTGGAAAAGCTCTAGCAAAACGAACTACACGATCTTGTGCTATGCTTAGGATTGGGTCTTGTCCATCACATCATTCTCCTAATGATGTGATCCCGTTATGAACGACATCTAATGTCCATAGTCAGGAAACCATGACTATCTGTTGATCAACGAGCTAGTCAACTAGAGGCTCACTAGGGACGTATTGTGGTCTATGTATTCACACGTGTATTACGATTTCCGGATAATACAATTATAGCATGAATAAAGACAATTATCATGAACAAGGAAATATAATAATAATCCTTTTATTATTGCCTCCAGGGCATGTTTCCAACAGTCTCCCACTTGCACTAGAGTTAATAATCTAGTTACATTGTGATGAATCGAACACCCATAGAGTTCTGGTGTTGATCATGTTTTGCTCGCGAGAGAGGTTTAGTCAACGGATCTGCGACATTCAGATCCGTATGTACTTTGCAAATATCTATGTCTCCATCTTGAACATTTTCACGGATGGAGTTGAAACGACGCTTGATGTGCCTGGTCTTCTTGTGAAACCTGGGCTCCTTGGCAAGGGCAATAGCTCCAGTGTTGTCACAAAAGAGTTTGATCGGCCCCGACGCATTGGGTATGACTCCTAGGTCGATGATGAACTCCTTCACCCAAATTGCTTCATGTGCTGCCTCCGAGGCTGCCATGTATTCTGCTTCACATGTAGATCCCGCCATGACGCTCTGCTTGCAGCTGCACCAGCTTACTGCTCCACCATTCAACATATACATGTATCCGGTTTGTGACTTTGAGTCATCCAGATCTGTGTCGAAGCTAGCGTTGACGTAACCCTTTACGGTGAGCTCTTCGTCACCTCCATAAACAAGAAACATGTCCTTTGTCCTTTTCAGGTACTTTAGGATATTCTTGACCGCTGTCCAGTGTTCCTTGTCGGGATTACTTTGGTACCTTCCTACCAAACTTACGGCAAGGTTTACATCAGGTCTGGTACACATCATGGCATACATAATAGATCCTATGGCTGAAGCATAGGGGATGACACTCATCTCTTCTTTATCTTTTGCCGTGGTCGGGCATTGAGCCGAGCTCAATCTCACACCTTGCAATACAGGAAAGAACCCTTTCTTGGACTGATCCATTTTGAACTTCTTCAAAATCTTATCAAGGTATGTGCTCTGTGAAAGACCTATGAGGCGTCTCGATCTATCCCTATAGATCTTGATGCCTAATATGTAAGCAGCTTCTCCAAGGTCCTTCATTGAAAAACACTTATTCAAGTAGGCCTTAATGCTGTCCAAAAGTTCTATATCATTTCCCATCAAAAGTATGTCATCTACATATAATATGAGAAATGCTACAGAGCTCCCACTCACTTTCTTGTAAACGCAGGCTTCTCCATAAGTCTGCATAAACCCAAACGCTTTGATCATATCATCAAAACGAATGTTCCAACTCCGAGATGCTTGCACCAGCCCATAAATGGATCGCTGGAGCTTGCATACTTTGTTAGCATTCTTAGGATCGACAAAACCCTCCGGGTGTATCATATACAGTTCTTCCTTAAGATGCCCGTTAAGGAATGCCGTTTTGACGTCCATCTGCCATATCTCATAATCATAGTATGCGGCAATTGCTAACATGATTCGGACGGACTTCAGCTTCGCTACGGGAGAGAAAGTCTCATCGTAGTCAACCCCTTGAACTTGTCGATAACCCTTAGCGACAAGTCGAGCTTTATAAATGGTAATATTACCATCCGTGTCCGTCTTCTTCTTAAAGATCCATTTGTCTTCTATCGCTCGCCGATCATCGGGCAAGTCTGTCAAAGTCCATACTTTGTTTTCATACATGGATTCTATCTCGGATTGCATGGCTTCAAGCCATTTGTTGGAATCTGGGCCCGCCATCGCTTCTTCATAGTTCGAAGGTTCACCGTTGTCTAACAACATGATTTCCAGGACAGGGTTGCCATACCACTCTGGTGTGGAACGTGTCCTTGTGGACCTACAAGGTTCAGTAGCAACTTGATCCAAATTACCTTGATCATAATCATTAATTTCCTCTCCAGTTGGTGTAGGCACCACAGGAACATTTTCCTGAGCTGCACTACTTTCCGGTTCAAGAGGTAGTACTTCATCGAGTTCTACTTTCCTCCCACTTACTTCTTTCGAGAGAAACTCCTTTTCCAGAAAGGATCCGTTCTTGGCAACAAAGGTCTTGCCCTCGGATCTTAAGTAGAAGGTATACCCAATGGTTTCCTTAGGGTATCCTATGAAGACGCATTTTTCCGACTTGGGTTCGAGCTTTTCAGGTTGTAATTTCTTGACATAAGCATCGCATCCCCAAACTTTTAGAAACGACAGCTTAGGTTTCTTCCCAAACCATAATTCATACGGTGTCGTCTCAACGGATTTAGACGGTGCCCTATTTAAAGTGAATGTAGCTGTCTCTAGAGCGTATCCCCAAAATGATAGTGGTAATTCGGTAAGAGACATCATAGACCGCACCATATCCAATAGAGTGCGATTACGACGTTTGGACACACCATTACGCTGAGGTGTTCCAGGCGGCGTGAGTTGTGAAACGATTCCACATTTCCTTAAGTGTGTACCAAATTCGTGACTTAAGTATTCTCCTCCATGATCTGATCGTAGGAACTTTATCTTTCGGTCACGTTGATTCTCTACCTCATTCTGAAATTCCTTGAACTTTTCAAAGGTCTCAGACTTGTGTTTCATCAAGTAGACATACCCTTATCTACTCAAGTCATCAATGAGAGTGAGAACATAATGATATCCTCCGTGAGCCTCAACGCTCATTGGACCGCACACATCGGTATGCATGATTTCCAATAAGTTGGTTGCTCGCTCCATTGTTCCGGAGAACGGAGTCTTGGTCATTTTGCCCATGAGGCATGGTTCGCATGTGTCAAATGATTCATAATCGAGAGACTCTAAAAGTCCATCAGCATGGAGCTTCTTCATGCGCTTGACACCAATGTGACCAAGGCGGCAGTGCCACAAGTATGTGGGACTATCGTTATCAACTTTACATCTTTTGGTATTCATGCTATGAATATGTGTAACATTACGTTCGAGATTCATTAAGAATAAACCATTGACCATTGGGGCATGACCATAAAACATATCTCTCATATAAATAGAACAACCATTGACCATTGTGTAGAAAATTAAAAATTTTCCTATGGTTTCACCAAGATCCATCTATGAGTTCATCTAAGCAACGAGTCATGGGAGAGAGATTGCATCTACATACCACTTGTAGATCGTGTACGGAAGCGTTCAAGGGAACGGGGATGATGGAGTCGTACTCGTCGTGATCCAAATCACCGATGACCAAGTGCTGAACGGACAACACCTCCGCGTTCAACACACGTACGGAGCGGATGATGTCTCCTCCTTCTTGATCCAGCAAGGGGGATGGAGAGGTTGAGGAAGAAGGCTCCAGCAGCAGCACGACGGCGTGATGATGGTGGAGAGACAGTACTCCGACAGGGCTTCGCCAAGCACTCAACGGAGGAGGAGAGGTGTTGGGGAGGGGAGGGGCTGCGCCTTGGATCAGGTGTTTAGCCCTCCCCTCGCCCCTCTATTTATAGGGGAAGTGGGAAGGGGGCCGGCCCCTCTAGATGAGATCTAGAGGGGGGGCGGCCAGGGAGGGGGGCTTGCCCCCCAAGCAAGGGGGGCGCCCCCACTATGGTTCCCCCCAACCCTAGGCGCATGGGCCCAAGGAGGGGGGCGCCCAGCCCTGCAGGGGCTGGTTCCCTGCCCCTTGCGGCCCATGGGGCCCTCCGAGAGGGGTGGCCCCTCCCGGTGGACCCCCGGAACCCCTTCGGTGGCCCCGGTACAATACCGATATGCCCCCGAAACTTTTCGGTGTCCGTATGACAACTTCCCATATATAAATCTTCACCTCCGGACCATTCCGGAACTCCTCGTGACGTCCGGGATCTCATCCGGGACTCCGAACAACATTCAGTAATCACATACAAGTCTTCCTAATAACCCTAGCGTCACCGAACCTTAAGTGTGTAGACCCTACGAGTTCGGGAGACATGTAGACATGACCGAGACGGCTCTCCGGTCAATAACCAACAGCGGGATCTGGATACCCATGTTGGCTCCCACATACTCCTCGATGATGTCATCGGATGAACCACGATGTCGAGGATTCAAGCAACCTCGTATACTATTCCCTTTGTCAGACAGTATGTTACTTGCCCGAGACTCGATCGTTGGTATCCCAATACCTCATTCAGTCTCCTTACCGGCAAGTCACATTACTCGTACCGTAATGCATGATCCTGTGACCAGACACTTGGTCACTTTGAGCTCATTAATACACTACCGAGTGGTACCAGTGATACCTCTCCTTAATACGGAGTGGCAAATCCCAGTCTCTATCCGTGTCAACCCAACAGACACTTTCGGAGATACCTGTAGTGCACCTTTATAGTCACCCAGTTACGTTGTGACGTTTGGTACACCCAAAGCACTCCTACGGTATCTGGGAGTTACACGATCTCATGGTCTAAGGAAAAGATACTTGACATTGGAAAAGCTCTAGCAAAACGAACTACACGATCTTGTGCTATGCTTAGGATTGGGTCTTGTCCATCACATCATTCTCCTAATGATGTGATCCCATTATCAACGATATCTAATGTCCATAGTCAGGAAACCATGACTATCTGTTGATCAACGAGCTAGTCAACTAGAGGCTCACTAGGGACGTATTGTGGTCTATGTATTCACACGTGTATTACGACTTCCGTATAATACAATTATAGCATGAATAAAGACAATTATCATGAACAAGGAAATATAATAATAATCCTTTTATTATTGCCTCTAGGGCATATTTCCAACAGTGCTTTCTTCATGTCAAATACACATTCCTCCGACTATGAGATTATGCAACTCCCGGATACCGGAGGAATACCTTGTGTGCTAACAACCGTCACAACGTAACTGGGTGATTATAAAGATGCTCTACAGGTATCTCCGAAGGTGTTTGTTGGGTTGGCATAGATCGAGAATATGATTTGTCACTCTGAGTATCGGAGAGGTATCTCTGGGCCCTCTCGGTAATGCACATCATATGAAGCCTTGCAAGCAATCTGACTAATGAGTTAGTTGCGGGATGATGCATTACGGAATGAGTAAAGAGACTTGACGGTAATGATATTGAACTAGGTATGAAGATACCGACGATCGAATCTCGGGCAAGTATCATACCGATGACAAAGGGAATAATGTATGTTGTCATTACGATTCGACCGATAAAGATCTTCTTAGAATATGTGGGAACCAATACGAGCATCTAGGTTCCTCTAGTGGTTATTGACCGGGAGGTATCTCGGTCATGTCTACATAGTTCTCGAACCCGTAGGGTCCGCACACTTAACGTTCGATGACGATTTATATTATATGAGTTATGTGTTTTGGTGACCGAAGGTTGTTCGGAGTCCCGCATGAGATCACGGACATGACGAGGAGTCTCGAAATGGTCGAGAGGTAAAGATTGATATAATGGAAGGTAGTATTCGTACACCGGAAGGGTTCCGGAGTGTATCGGGTACATACCGGAGTACCGGAGGGGTTACCGGAACTCCTCCGGGAAAGATATGGGCCATATGGGCCATAGGAGGGAGGCTAACCAGCCTACAAGGGGCTGGTGCGCCCCCCACAAGGGAGGAGGCCGAATTGGACTAGGGAAGGGGCGCCACCCCCCTTTCCTTCTCCTATTCCCTCTCCTCCCCCCTTTCCTCCTCAGGTAGAAGGAAGGGGGGAATCCAACTAGGAGTCCAAGTGGGACTCCTTCCCACTTGGGGCGCGCCTAGGCCGGCCTCCTCTCCCTCCCTCCTTTATATACGGGGGGCGCCCCTAGTGGACACACCAATTGTTCCAAGCCATGTGCGGTGCCCCCCTCCATAGTTTATGCCTGCCGTCATATTCTCGCGGTGCTTAGGCGAAGCCCCGCACGGATCACACCACCATCATCATCACCACGCCGTCGTGCTGGCGGAACTCATCTACTCCTTCGACCCTCTGTTGGATCAAGAGCTCGAGGGACGTCATCACGCTGAACGTGTGCAGAACTCGGAGGTGCCGTACATTCGGTACTCAATCGGTCAGAACGAGAAGACATTCGACTACATCAACCACGTTAAGCAAACACTTCCACTTTCGGTCTACGAGGGTATGTGGACACTCTCCCCCTCTTGTTGCTATGAATCACCTAGATTGATCTTGTGTGAGCGTAGGAAATTTTTTGAAATTGCATGCTACGTTTCCAAATAGACATCCAACTAGTTTTACATAAAGGTGGCTTGTGGGTGTATGTTTCTCCAATTTTAGTTGAATCGAATTTGACTGCGACTGGTCGTTGTGAAGGTTAAAACAACAATCTTGATAACTCACCGTTGTGGTTTTTGTGCCATAGGTAAGTACGGTTCTTGCTAGAAGCCCGTAGCAGTCACGTAAAACTTGCAACAACAAAGTAGATGACGTATAACTTGTTTTTGTAGGGCATGTTCTGATGTGATATGGTCAAGACATGATGTGATATACGTTGTTGTATGAGATGATCATGTTCTGTAAAAGTTATCGGCAACTGGGAGGAGCCTTACGGTTGTCGCTTTATTGTATGAAATAAAAACGCCATGTAATTGCTTTACTTTATCACTAAGCGGTGGTGATAGTCGTAGAAGCAATAGTTGGCGAGACGACAACGATGCTACGATGGAGATCAAGGTGTGATGCCGGCGACGATTGAGATCATGACGTTGCTTTGGTGATGGAGATCAAAATCACAAGATGATGATGGCCATATCATGTCACATATTTTGATTGCATGTGATGTTTATCTTTATGCATCTTATTTTGCTTAGTACGGCGGTAGCATTATAAGATGATCCCTTACTAAAATTTCAAGGTATAAGTGTTCTCCCCAAGTATGCACCATTGCGAAAGTTCTTCATGCTGAGACACCACGTGATGATCGGGTGTGATGAGCTCTACATTCAAATTCAACAGGTGCAAGCCATTTTTGCAGATGCGGAATACTCAGGTTAAACTTGACGAGCCTAGCATATACAGATATGGCCTCGGAACACTGGAGACCAAAAGGTTAAACGTGAGTCAGAGAGTGGATATGATCAACATAGAGATGTTCACCATTGATGACTACTCCATCTCATGTGATGATCGGACATGGTTTAGTTGATTTGGATCACGTATCATTTAGATGACTTGAGGGATGTCTATCTAAGTGGGAGTTCTTAAGTAATATGATTAATTCAATTTATCATGAACTTAGTCCTGATAGTTTTTGCATATCTATGTTGCAAATCAATGGCCCGTGCTACCGTCCCCTTGAATTTTAATGCGTTCCTAGAGAAAGCCAAGTTGAAAGATGGTGGTAGCAACTACACTGACTGGGTCGTAAGTTGAGGATTATCCTCATTGTTGCACAAAAGAATTATGTCCTTGATGCACTGCTAGGTGTACCACCTGCCCCAGGAACTGTAGACATTCTGAATGCCTAGCAGTCGCGTGTTGATGACTACTCGTTAATTTAGTGAGCCATGCTTTATGGCTTAGAATCGGGACTTCAAAGACGTTTTGAACGTCATGGACCATATGAGATGTTCCAGGAGTTGAAGTTTAACATTTGAAGCAAATGCCCGAGTTGAGAGATATGAAGTCTCCAACAAGTTCTATAGCTACAAGATGGAGGAGAACATTTCTGTTAGTGAGCGCATACTTAGAATGTCTGGGTACCATAATCACTTGACTCAGCTGGGAGTTAATCTTCCAGATGATTGTGTCATTGGCAGAGTTCTTCAATCATGACCACCAAGCTACAGAGGCTTCGTGATGAACTACAATATGCAAGGGATGGAAAGGACTATTCCCGAGCTCTTCATGATGCTGAAATCAATGAAGGTAGAAATCAAGAAAAAGCATCAAGTGTTGATGATTAAACAAAGACCACTAGTTTCAAGAAAAGGGCAAAGGGAAAGAAAGGGAACTTCAAGAAGGATGGCAAGCTAGTTGTCACTCCCGTGAAGAAGCCCAAAGCTGGACCTAAGCCTGAAACTGAGTGCTTCTACTACAAAGGAAATGGTCACTAGAAGCGGAACTACCCCAAATATTTGGCGGATAAGAAGTATGGCAAAGTGAACAAAGGTATATTTCATATACATGTTATTGATGTGTACCTTACTAATTCTCATAGTAGTGCCTGGGTATTTGATACCGGTTCGGTTGCTCATATTTGTAACTCGAAGCAGGAACTACGGATCAAATGAAGATTGGCTAAGGACGAGGTGACAATGTGCGCCGGGAATGGTTCCAAGGTTAATATGATCGCCGTCGGCATGCTACCTCTGCATCTACCTTCGAGATTAGTTTTAGACCTAAATAATTGTTATTTGGTGCCAGTGTTGAGCATGAACATTATATCTGGATCTTGTTTAGTGCGAGACGGTTATTCATTTAAATTAGAGAATAATGGTTGTTCTATTTATATGATTAATATCTTTTATGGTCATGCACCCTTGAAGAGTGGTCTATTTCTGTTGAATCTCGATCGTGGTGATACACATATTCATAATATTGATGCCAAAAGATGCAAAGTTGATAATGATAGTGCAACTTATTTGTGGCATTGTTGTTTGGGTCATATTGGTGCAAAGCGCATGAAGAAACTCCATAAAGATGGACTTTTGGAATCACTTGATTATGAATCATTTGATACTTACGAACCATGCCTCATGGGCAAGATGACTAAAACTCCGTTCTTCAGAACAATGGAGCGAGCCAATGACTTATTGGAAATAATACATACCGATGTATGCAGTCCAATGAGTGTTGATGCACGCGACGGGTATCGTTATTTTCTAACCTTCATAGATGATTTGAGAAGATATGGGTATATCTACTTAATCAAACACAAGTCTGAAACATTTGAAAAAGTTCAAAGAATTTCAGAGTGAAGTGGAGAATCATCGTAACAAGAAAATAAAATTTCTACGATCTGATCGTGGAGCTGAATATTTGAGTTATGAGTTTGGCCTTCATTTAAACAATGTAGAATAGTTTCACAGCTCACGCCACCTGGAACACCGCAGCGTAATGGTGTGTCCGAACATCGTAGCCGCACTTTATTAGATATGGTGTGATCTATGATGTCTCTTACCAATTTACCACTATCGTTTTGGGGTTATGCATTAGAGACAGCTGCATTCATGTTAAATAGGGCATCGTCAAAATCCATTGAGACGACACTGTATGAACTGTGGTTTGGCAATAAACCTAAGTTGTCGTTTCTTAAAGTTTGAGGTAGCGATGCTTATGTCAAAAGGCTTTAGCCTCATAAGCTCGAACTCAAATCAGAGAAGTGCGTCTTCATAGGATACCCTAAAGAAACAACTTGGTACACCTTCTACCACAGATCCGAAGGAAAGATTAATGGAACCTTTCTAGAGAAGGAGTTTCTCTCGAAAGAAGTGAGTGTGAGGAAAGTAGAACTCGATGAGGTAATTATACCTTCTCTCAATTGGAAAGTAGCTCATCAGAGAAATCCGTTCCCATGATGCCTACACCAACTAGAGAGGAAGCTAATGATGATGATCATGAAACTTCAGATCAAGTTACTACTGAACCTCGTAGGTCAACCAGAGCATGATCCGCACTAGAGTGGTACGGTAATCCTGTTCTTAAAGTCATGTTACTAGACCATGATGAACCTACGAACTATGAAGAAGCGATGATGAGCCCAAATTCTGATAAATGGCTTGAGGCCATGAAATCTGAGATAGGATCCATGTATAAGAACAAAGTGTGGACTTTGGTTGACTTGCTCGATGATCAGCGAACCATAGAAGATAAATGGATCTTCAAGAGGAAGATAGACGGTGATGGTAGTGTTACTATCTACAAAGCTCAAATTGTCGCAAAAGGTTTTCGACAAGTTCAAGGTGTTGACTACGATGAGATTTTCTCACTCGTATCGATGCTTAAGTCTGTCCGAATCATGTTAGCAATTGCCGCATTTTATGAAATCTGGCAAATGGATATCAAAACTGCATTCCTTAATGGATTTATTAAAAAAGAGTTGTATATGATGCAACCAGAAGGTTTTGTCAATCCTAAAGGTGCTAACAAAGTGTGCAAGCTCCAGCGGTCCACCTATGGACTGGTGCAAGCATCTTGGAGTTGGAATATACGCTTTGATGAGTTGATCAAAGCATATAGTTTTGTACAGACTTGCGGTGAAGCCTGTATTTTACAAGAAAGTGAGTGGGAGCACTACAACCTTTCTGATAAGTATTTGTGAATGACATATTGTTGATCGGAAATGACGTAGAATTTTCTAGAAAGCATAAAGGAGAGTTTGAAAGGAGTTTTTCAAAGAAAGACCTCGGTGAAGCTGCTTACATATTGGGCATCAAGATCTCTGGAGATGGATCAAGACGCTTGATAATTGTTTTCAATGAGTACATACCTTGACAAGGTTTTGAAGTAGTTCAAAATGGAACAGTCAAAGAAGGAGTTCTTGCCTCTATTGCAAGGTGTAAAGTTGAGTAAGACTCAAAACCCAACCACAGCAGAAGATAGAAAGAGAATGAAAGGCATTCCCTCACTACAAGAAATATGTCAACTAGTGACCTTTTGTCAGTGACCCTGGAAGAATTGGTCATAGATCTATGACCATTTCAGACCAATTGGTCAAAAGTTGTTCGAGGGGCTCCAAACCCTAAACCATTGCGACCATTTTGGTCAGAAAGGTCGTAATTTCCTTACACGAAAAGGTCACAAAGCAAACAGTGCTAGTCTGCTGCCTTATTTCTATTTGTTAATGACCAATATAGATGGTCATAGCCTTGTAGATTGTGGTGGGTTGTGATGACTAGGCGCCATCTCATCAGTTTTGCCTATGTGTCATGTCCATGTGGCGGTTTTTGCCCTAGGTTGTGAAGCAACCTATATTTCTGTTATTCCCAAAATTCCCAAAAAAAATCTCATAAATTCTTTGGGTCATATCTTCGTCAAATATGTAAAAACCTTCCTTGCCTAGTTCAAAAATAATTCAAAAATATTCATTTTCCTATTCTGATCAGAGCAGCACTTTGTGAAGGAAGTACCACTTTGGCATGTCCAAATGGTATCCATTTTCTACAGTGCTTTCCTATGCCCAAATAACCACCATCCACCAAATGCTAGCTCAATCCATTCATTATTTTGAGCCCAGCTTCAACATTCGTATTTATGTCCAGTGTGGTACTTTGTAAAGCAAGTACCACCTAGGCTCCTCCTTTTGATGTGAAAATTTGTGAAGACGGTTTCCTTAGTAACTGATCATCCTCAGCCAAAACTCACACCCATTAGCCATGTGCATTTCCCGTACCGCAAATCAAACACTTGGCGGCTTATTCATCTTTGAGCATCGATCGGTCTCCTCGTGAGAATCTTATGTTGTGATTTTCTTCCTAGAACCTACCTGGGGAGTGCCCAATCCACTAGACATGCCTAGGCCGCCCAGAACACATGGCAACGCCACGGTCACGCGGTGAACACGCGGCGGGCATGCGAGCTTACGCGCTCTAGAGTTGGGGCCCTCGGCTACCGTCCAAACGTCGATGTCTCGCCATAAAACCATGTATTTCTGATTAAATAGTTACTTATTTAACTAGAAATGATTTTTGTAAAAAATAAATAGCAAATTATGAGGCAGCTGCAGTTCAAATTTGACCCGTTTCCAGCTGAATTGGCGACAATTTGTCTTTTTCACCAGAGGTGGATCAAAACTTTTTTGACCCAACCATTTTGTCAATTGTGCATTATATATGGCCTAGTATTTTATAAAATTGATTTGGTCCATTTTTGCAACAATTATTTGGTAGTTCCTTCACAAAAAACCTCCTGTTGGGCACTCGAAAAATGAAAAATGGATTTTCCGTGCAAAGAAAATGAAAACTTCCTTAGGCAACATTGTTTGGAATTCCAATATGTACCCTTGTGCACAATATGAGATCATTTGAACAAACTATGCCATGAATGTGGCCATAAGATTGATAATTTGGCTTGAAAGCCATGAATCTTCACGCATGATAGCTCATTTCCGAGAACACTTTTTTAAAATAATTACCGTATTACAAGTTTATTATTTTCCTGGAAACTTGGTCACATGTAATGACACAACCTTAAGGTTTTCCAATTTTTTGATTTTTTTTGAATTTTTTATGCCCGTTTCAAAATGCTGTCAAAACAGCGGGCTTGACCGTTCCTAGCTAGTGGTTGAATATTGGAATTTTTTTGGCGTTTCTATGATTAAATAGTTACTTATGTACCTAGAAATGATTTTTGGAAAAAATAAAGAGCAAACTATGAGGCAGCTACAGTTCAAATTTGACCCATTTCCAGCTGAATCGACCGCAATTTGTCTTTTCACCAGAGGTGGATCAAAACTTTTTTCACCCAACTATTTTGTCAATTATGCATTATATATGGCCTAGTATTTTATAAAATTGATTTGGTCCATTTTTGCAACAATTATTTGGTAGTTCCTTCACAAAAAAACCTCCTTTTGGGCACTCGAAAAATGAAAAATGAATTTTCCATGCAAAGAAAATGAAAACTTCCTTAGGCAACATTGTTTGGAATTCCAAGATGTACCCTTGTGCACAATATGAGATCATTTGAACAAACTATGCCATGAATGTGGCCATAAGATTGATCATTTGGCTTGAAAGCCATGAATCTTCACGCATGATAGCTCATTTCTGAGAACACTTTTTTAAAATAATTACCGTATTACAATTTTATTATTTTTCTTGGAAACTTGGTCACATATAATGACACAATGCAAAGGTTTTCCAATTTTTTGATTTTTTTTGAATTTTTTATGCCCGTTTCAAAATGCGGTCAAAACGGCGGGCTTGACCGTTCCTAGCTAGTGGTTGAATCTTGGAATTTTTTTGGTGTTTCTATGATTAAATAGATACTTATTACCTAGAAATGATTTTTGGAAAAAATAAAGAGCAAACTATGAGGCAGCTGCAGTTCAAATTTGACCCGCTTCCAACTGAATCGCCGGGAATTTGTCTTTTTCACCAGAGGTGGATCAAAAAATTTGACACCCAACCATTTTGTCAATTGTTCATTACATATGGCCTAGTATTTTATAAAATTTATTTGGTCCATTTTTGCAACAATTATTTGGTAGTTCCTTCACAAAAAAACCTCCTTTTGGGCACTCGGAAAATGAAAAATGAATTTTCGGTGCAAAGGAAATAAAAACTCCCTTAGGCAACATTGTTTGGAATTCCAAGATGTATCCTTGTGCACAATATGAGATCATTTGAACAAACTATGCCATGAATGTGGCCATAAGATTGATCATTTGGCTTGAAAGCCATGAATCTTCACGCATGATAGCTCGTTTCTGAGAACACTTTTTAAAAGAATTATCGTATTACAAGTTTATTATTTTTCCTGGAAACTTGGCCACATATAATGACACAATGCGAAGGTTTTGTAGATTTTTGATTTTTTTTTGAATTTTTTATGCCCGTTTCAGAATGCGGTCAAAATGGCGGGAATGACCGTTCCTAGCTAGTGGTTGAATCTTGGAATTTTATTGGTGTTTCTCTGATTAAATATATACTTATGTACATAGAAATGATTTTTGGAAAAAATAAAGAGCAAACTAGAAGGCAACTACAGTTCAAATTTGACCCGCTTCTTGCTGAATCGACGGAAATTTGTCTTTCTCATGAGAGGTGGATCAAAGCTTCTCACACCCAACCATTTGGTCAATTGTGTATTAAATATGTCCTAGTATTTTAGAAAATTGATTTGGTACAATTTTGCAACAAATATTTGTTAGGTCCTTCACAAAAAGCTCATTTCGAACACTTAAAAAATGAAAAAAATGATTTAAAAGAACTCATTTCTCATAACTCTTTAAAAAATATTTATCTTATTTCAGTTTATGATTATTCCTGAAAACAATAGTCAAATTTGCTGACACAATAAAAAGTTTTTTTCTTCAAATTTTTAGGTCATAATAAAATAGCTAACATGATTTAGCACACAATTTTAGTTGATTATGACCAATTTAAATGGTCAAAATATCATACCTGTATACTGTGTTCTGATTGGTCCAGGGGCCTCTCACGCGGATCATGGGTAAATCACCGTCGGATCCCCTGGATCCAACGGCCCGCACCAAACATGGATGTGTCCCCGAAACCCTAGCTCTGTCCTGTGGTCATTTTCCATCCACCCCCTGCCTCCATTCTTTCCCTCGCTCTCTGCTCCTCCTCTCCCCTTCCAGATCCGGCGGAGCTCCTCTCGATCCCCTCCCCTTCCTCCCCGCCAGCCGCCGCACCCATTCTCTCCAGATCCAATCCAAGCCCTCCTCGTCCACCGTCCCCTTCCTCCACCATCGACGTTCGCGCTCAAGGCCTCTGCCTCACCCGCCCTCACCATTGCCTCCTCAGCAGGGTTGCCCTTCTTGGCGTCTGCCTCCGCGGCGGCGAGGGCTGCGCCACCACGGCCAGGAGGGTCTCACTCCGCGGGGCGCACCGCGGCCACGCCGTCCCCAACCCCAAGGTATTTTCCTCTCCCGTCGTGCCCTGCGTTGAGCCCGTGCGTTTCTCCTTCTCGAGACGAGGTTCTGACGATGTCATGCGCTTCTTTGGTGTTCGATTTTCATTCCCGCAGATGTCGTCCGAGGCGTTCAAGGTGGTGCTATCGGAGTCGGTGCACCAGCACTCCACCGCACACATGCGACGACGCGGGCGGCTGCTTAGGGTTCCGGCCAGATGTCGATGGCGAAGCCCCGACCTGCCGCCAACAGTGTCGCCCCCGCCCGTGACGCGGTCTTTGCCGCAGAGTTGTGCTTCGGAGATCCGCCCGATCCGGGCTCCGGGGTCGTCTGCTTCGGCAGTTAGGAGCCCTGTGCCTTTCCTGGATTGTTATTACTTTGCTCTTGCTTCTGATTTTGCTCTAGTCTCTGATGCGAATCTTCGCTGCTCTTCCTTTCCCTTGTAGCGTGCGTGAGCCGATGGAGCATGGGAGCGAGATGAGGCCCATGCACAATAGCGTCGACACCGCTCACGCTTCGATCCTGCCCTCTATGTGAATTTTTGGTATCCTACATGTTGCTACTGGTTGGGTCTTTTAGCGAGCTTGCTTTGATCATTATGCTGCTGTGGCAGAGTTCATGATTGCTTAGTAGTTGCATCGTCTGTCTCTGTTTTTTAAGTGCAATCGCTGGTTTGGGTACCTCACATATTCGACTGCTACTTTGTGTCATTTGATTTGTGCCACAATGAGAGCTCGGCGTGATTGATGCATCTCGTTATGATATCACCCGGTTGCCAACTCACATGTGCATGTCGGGTACCTGGTTGCTGTGTAATAGGAGGCTGTGGCGGTGACCACCTAGGTGCAAGAGGAGATTCTCCGTGAAATGGGGAACGATATATGCTCTATGTTTTTCTGGTTTGCTTGCTCTAGCGATTCTTATGCATATGTGAAGTTAGAATTGACGATAGCCTAGCATGTCTTTCAGTCTATGCTAGTAGTGATGCCCAAATACAGAATGTAGGCATGCCCCTGTGAGAAAGTGTTCAATGATTGGTATTATATTGTAAGATAATTGTGCTGAACAGTGAAGGAAATAAATATTATTTTATTATGATAACCAATATTTTTATATTCTCAAAATAGTGTTGTACAGGTTAGGTCCAGGGAGTAAATTATGAGTTGATAGCAGTAACAGTGTAGTGATGTTGTATGCAAGTCAAAATTTTGAATAACCAATTGCATCATATTATAATCTTTGGTGCTTTGGGATCAATTCACCATCTGGTCCCGGCTAACCATTCAATGCTTTGGTGCTTTGTACACATGCAAAGAAGTACTAATCAAACTAGCCCAACAAACTGAGTATTTCCTTTGGCCACAGGTGCATGCAGCTGTTCTTGTAACAACAGACAGTAGAGCAGAGTAGATGTATCATCATTAGTTTTTGTTGTTGGTTTATTAGTAAGTTACAATCCTGCAACAATTGTTTTGGTTGCGGACAGCTTGTGCAATATGTTCTGAAGGGTATTCTTCCAATATGATAGCGCTCTGCAGCCTGTGCTCATTTTTATTGCGTGTTTTCCTTGTGATTTATTCGTCTGATGTCTGATATGTTCTGAAGGGTATTCTTAGGCTCCTTATTTTCTTTGTCTGATGTCTTGCTTCTGGGGCAGCATTGCACATCATATTCTCCTCCTTTATTTATTTTGCTTTGTACTTTGTTGTGGTGTTGAACTGCCGTTGTTGGATGAACAGGAGGTCTGGCCAGGAACATGGCCTTGTCTTGCTCGAGGAGGAGGGACAAACCTAGGCACCGGCCCTGTCCCGCAACAAGGGGTCTGCTCCTCTGCTTCCAAGGCAACGAAGTTGCCCTCTCTGAGCTCGATGAGTCCAGCCCGGCCACGACCACGCACCGCTCCCAGCAGGTAGCACCTCCCTCTCCCTCTGCTCACTCACTTGCTGCTAATCTCTGCATGTATCTCTGCATGTTTGAGCACTCGCGCAGTACTTCAAAATGGAGTAGCTTAATTCACTGAGTTTGGTTGTAATACTAGTTGATTCACTGAGAAGATTCGGTAATGAGTTGAAAATGTGATGATTTAGCTCACTTTCTTAACGTGATGTTGCTGCTGTACTCCATAAATTACTGAACATTTGTTAAAACTCCAAAAATACAGTATTTGCTACTGGCCTATTAGTGTTAGCAGTATTTGCAGCTGGAGTATTGTCAGGACCCCGACTCGATGTCACATCGATCTAGCCGGTAACACCTCATATCACTTTGCGGCCTCACGCACGGTATCCACACGGGTGTCGCCTTACCTTTGCCCGGGACCGTTTGCGCCTTTTGGCTCACGTATATGATAGTGTCGCTAGCATCCATATGATAAGGAGCCCGGGCTGACATGACTAGTCGTCAACCCAAAGTGGCACAGACTTACAGGGACAGGCATCCATGACCCAGCTTCGAACGTGTCGGTCATCAGCAAGTGGGTCCGGGCTATAGCACTGGGCTAGCAGGACTCCGGTAAACCGGGCTGTAGCGGGCTAATAGGACTCCGGTACTCAATGCGTGACATTTCCCCGAAGGGACAGACACAGGAACGAAGAAGGACACATGCCGGCCAGCCTAAGTGTTCCAGAGCAGTAGCAAGCTACCATGGCTCAGCGGTAACACTAGGAGACATTTCCCGGTAAGAGAGGCTACTAAAGATAAACAACTAGATAGTCAGATCCCACACATACCAAGCATTTCAATCATACACACAATATGCTCGATATGTGCACATACAACGAAGCATCACAACATGACTCTACGACACAAGTACTTTATTTAAGGCTCAGGGAGCCATACATAACATACACAAAGGTACGGGTCTCACGACCCAGCATTCAAGTCATACAGTCATACAAACCAGCAGCGGAAGTAACTTGTCTGAGTACAGACAACTAGTAAAATAAAAGAGGCTTGGAAAGCCTAGCTATACTACATGGTCCTTCACAAGCTCAGGATCACCACCTGGGCCTTTAGCCTACTCGTTGATGTCAACGTCTACGTAGAACCCATCAGAAGGGGTAGCAGCGTCTTCTGTAAAATGTAAATTATAGCAACATGAGTACAAAGGTACTCAGCAAGACTTACATCAGAACCTACATACATGCATATTATCAAGAAGGGTTGGTGGAGTTATTGCAGCAAGCCAGCTTTGACTCTTGGCTAGGCTAACCTACGAGACTCCAACTTGAAATGGTTTTGCGCACACGAGTCCATTACTCACCACTTCAATACACTACCGAGGATCCACCTCCGTCTCCCTACGGAAGAGCCATCCTCGGCACTCACACTTATCTTGAGGCTTTTAGCAGTTTCCATTTACTTGTCTATGAACTGTATAGGCAACCAAGTAGTCCTTTACCGCGGACGCGGCTATTCGAATAGATCATGTTAACCCTGCAGGGGTGTACTTCTTCATACACGCTCTCACCACTTACCGTCGTTTACACGACATGTACTCGGCAACCTTCAAGCGGAAGCCCAACGTGGGTGTCGGCCACGACCTACCTAATCACCTAAGCCTCCAGTCCAGGTTTATCGCCTATTCAGGTTCCATCCGCAGGGAGTCCGGCCGAGGTTTCCCATACGGCCCCGAACGATGTGAACAGGGTTCCCGAGATACCTAACGGGTATTCGGTACACCGTGCCACGTACCTACCGCATCACAGCCCACCCCTACAGTCAGCGCTGTCCACGGCCTCCAGTAGGCTACAAACACCAGAAACTACTTGCAACTCCTGGACGGAGATCTAGGGTGAATAAGAAGCCGAGAGGGTCCATTGGTTTCGGGCCCAATGCATGGTAGTAGCTGATTCTTAAATCACACATACAGATCTCAGTGCTTAAGGTCGGCTTCAATGAAACAACCCACCATGTACTCCTACATGGCCTCTCATCGATACCTTTACCAAATCGTGTTCACCACACCACTCTCATTACCGACATAATCATTTCACTCTAGCCCATCACCCAGATGAACCAGACCTGACACGACTCTAAGCATAGCAGGCATAGCAAGGTAGGAACAACACATACATATGGCTCAATCAACTCCTACACATGCTAGTGGGTTTCATCTAGTTACTGTGGCAATGACAGGTCATGCAGAGGAAATGGGTTCATCTACCGTAGCACACAGCAGTTTGAAACGCGTTGTCTTAATGCAGTAAAAGAGAGCAGGAGCGAGAACATGGGATTGTATCGATATGATCAAATGGTTGGTTGCTTGCCTGATGGTTCGATGCACTGATACGGTTCTTCGTTAGGGTAATCACGGTACTCCTCGGAGGCAGAACCTGTCGCAAAGGACACCGATACACAACCATCACCAAACAATGTGCAACAATATGATGCATGCATGAGACATGGCAATATGAGTGTGTTGGGCTAATGCAACTAAAACCAGAAGGGTTTGAACAAATTTGAATCAAAGATTCAAATTTCAAACTCAACCATGGCCTTTTAAAGTGCTTTTCCTTGTTCTGCATTAAACATCAAGTTAACTTGTTTAGTCATGCATGAAAATAGTACAGATGGATAGATTGGATTTTTCTGATCATTTTTCATATATAATTTGTCTGATTTGGAGTTACAGAATAAAAGTTATGAATTTTTGAAGTTTAAATTATATTCTGGAATTTCCTATATTAGAATAATTCCAGAAAATCATTATTGCGTCAGCCTGACGTCAGTGTGACGTCAGCAGGTCAACGGAACACGTCAGGGTCAAACCTGACAGTGGGTCCCGCATGTCAGGGTGATTATTTTAATTAAAGTTTAATTAAAACTAAACCTGTTTAATTAACAGGGCTGGGCCCCACCTGTCATTGACTCAGGGGAGTCAACCAGGGCCCACCCGTGGTCAAAGTCAATGCCAGCGGCGCCGGCGTTTAGCCGCCGGCGAGCCCGACGCGGCGGCGGGAGTGGTTTTGGCCATTTCGGCCACCAAATGGGCCGCGGAGACCACCGGAGTGGAGCTGAGGACAAGCCGCAGCTCTTGGTGGAGTCCGTTGGGGTCGGGGTGGCCGGAGTTGGCGCCGGCGACGACTTTGGCGGCCACCGGGGTTCGGCCGAAGATGAACTTGGTGCTAGAGGGGTCGGTGAGGCTCGGGGAGTGGCTAGCTAGGTGCTGCGGGACTCGGTGAGTAAGATGGACACCAGCTTGTGACCGGAGGGTGGCCGGAAGCACGTCGGCGACGAGATCCGCGGCGGTGCAGCGTGTGATCCTCGTGCGGTGGCTACACGGCTTGGGAATGAGAGAGGGAGGGTCGGAGGAGTAGCTAGGCTCACAGCGCTCCCGTAGAGGCCACCGGCGGGGTCGGGGACGAGCTGAGGCGGCGACGGTGTTGAAGGGGATCTCCGGCGACGGCGAGCTCGGGCGAGGTCGGTGCGGTGGTCTCGGGCCGCTCGAGCACACGGGGCTCGGCTAGCTCGATGAAGTGGACGGCGGCGAAGCTCCTGGACACGGTGGCACGGCGTGGGGTGGACGGAGGGCGTGGCTACGGCGAGGGGGTGGCGGCGATGGCATCGGCCATGGCTGGGGCGTGCGAGGGGGAGGAGCTGGAGAGGAGAGGGGGTGTCTGGGGGGTTCGGGGGAGAGAGGGAGGCCGATTCACGGCGTTAGCCGGGCGAGGGAGGCGGCGAGGCGGCGAGCAGGTGCGTGGCACCCATGCGGTGCTTGCCGTCGAGCACCTGCCTGCCTGCCTGGCCGGCAAGCAGCTCGCTGGCGCGGTGCTGGGCTGGGCCGGCAGGTGGGCCGGGTGTTGGGCGACAGGTAAGCCTTTTCCATTTTCTTTCTGTTTTCTGTTTTTTTAATACTTCTGCAACTTTGTTGAATTTAATAAAATACCTAGGCAACTCCAAAAATCACCAAACTACTCCTGGTCCATAGTTGGATTATTTCCAACATGAAACATTTTAGTTTGGAGATATTTGAGCATTTAAATATTTTATATAATTTTAAATGCCCAAATTCAAATATTTATGATTTAATTCAAAAACCCTAAGCTGGCCTAGAAAAATGTGCACCACTTTTGGCAGAGGTTCTGAACCAAGACAAAAATGATGGGGATTTTAGAAGGGCATTTCAGGTTCATTGAAAATTATTTTTTTAGTAACCCTAGTTGGTTTCAGAGGGGGCTGGGGGTTCTGTCATCCCCATTTCAGGTTTCTGATGAAAAAGTAGATATGATGCAACACTCTAATGCATGGCTAACTAGGATGTGACAACTCACCCCCACTCAAAAGAATCTCGTCCCGAGATTTGGGTTCCTCCGGGAAGAAGGCGGGATACTCGAGTCGAAGACGATCCTCCCTTTCCCAAGTTGCTTCATCCTCAGAATGGTGCGACCATTGTACTTTGAGAAACTTGATATTATGACGTCGAGTGGTACGCTCGGCCTGATCAAGGATACGAATGGGGTACTCTCGATAGGTAAGATTATCTTGGAGATCAAGCGTTTCGTGGTCCACTCCACGGATAGGATCCGAAAAGAAACGCCTGAGTTGAGAAACGTGGAAGACATCGTGGACTCTGGAGAGGTGCGGAGGTAGTTCCAACTGGTAGGCAACTTCTCCTCGTTTGGCGAGAATGCGAAAAGGTCCAATGTAACGAGGAGCCAATTTGCCTTTGACACCGAAATGATGGGTTCCCTTCAGAGGGGTAACCCGAAGGTAAGCCTTCTCGTCAACCTCGAAAGTCATAGCCTTATGTTTTCGGTCATATTGACTCTTCTGACAGGATTGGGCTGTTTTCAACTTTTCACGAACGATGCGAACTTGCTCTTCTGCTTCCTGAATCATATCCGGGCCAAAGAATTGTCTTTCCCCGGTCTCTGACCAGTTAAGGGGTGTTCGACACCGTCGTCCATAGAGAACTTCAAAAGGGGCTTTACCCAAGCTAGATTGATAGCTGTTATTGTAAGCGAATTCGGCAAATGGAAGGCACTTCTCCCAATCCATTCCAAATGAGATAACAGAGGCTCGAAGCATGTCTTCTAGAATCTGGTTGACGCGTTCCACCTGACCACTCGACTGAGGGTGGAAAGCGGTGCTAAAGGAGAGACGGGTTCCCATAGCATTTTGGAAACTTTCCCAAAATCGAGAGGTGAAAATACTTCCTCGATCCGAGTTAATTTCCAAAGGGACACCATGGAGAGACACTATCCGGGAGATGTATAAGTCTGCCAGCTGACTAGCGGTTATACTCTCACGAACAGGTAGGAAATGGGCTACTTTGGAAAGACGATCGACAACGACGAAAATAGCATTATTCCCTCTCTTGGTCCTGGGAAAACCGGTAATGAAATCCATACCAATTTTATCCCATTTCCATTCAGGAATAGCTAAGGGTTGAAGGGTGCCAGCAGGCCGTTGATGCTCTGCTTTTACACGACGACAGACGTCGCAATTAGCAATATACTGAGCAATTTCTCTCTTCATCCTAGTCCACCAGAACCTCTGGCGTAGGTCCTGATACATCTTGGTACTATCGGGATGAATGGTGAGAGGAGATTCATGAGCTTCCTTAAGAATCAATCGCCTCAGGTTTCGCACTTTGGGAACCACTAGTCGATTCCCGAAGTATACGACCCCTTGATCATTAATGGAGAAACAATTCGCAATTCCTTTCTTGATGTTTCTCTTGATGCGGGAAATTCCCGGATCTACCTTCTGTGCTTTGATGATCTGATCCGTAAGGGTAGGTTTTGCCACCAAGGTGGAAAGAAAACCTTGCGGAACAATGTGAAGGTTAAGCTTCCGAAATTCCTCATGGAGAAGCGGTTGACTTTGTTGTAACATTAGGTTGTTACAGTAAGATTTACGACTTAGCGCATCAGCCATGACGTTGGCTTTCCCTGGGGTGTAGGTTATTCCTAAGTCGAAGTCTGTGATCAACTCCACCCAACGTCTTTGTCTGAGATTCAAATCCGGTTGGGTGAAAATGTGCTTTAGACTTTGGTGATCAGTGAATATTTCACAACGGTTACCGAGGAGGTAATGTCGCCAGGTCTTGAGTGCATAGACTACGGCTGCAAGCTCTAGATCATGAGTAGGATAATTCTCCTCATGTGGGTGCAATTGCCGTGAAGCGTAGGCAATTACGTGTCGATCTTGCATGAGAATGCAACCTAGTCCTTGTCGCGAGGCGTCGCAGTAGATAACAAAGTCCTTGGAGAAGTCTGGCGGTACCAGTACGGGAGCAGAAGTCAGGCGTCTTTTCAGTTCCTGAAAGCTGTGCTCACATTGTGGAGTCCATTCAAACTTCTTATCTTTCTTGAGGAGTTCGGTTAGAGGTTTGGCAACTTTGGAGAAGTTCTCGACAAAGCGACGACAATAGCTCGCTAAGCCCAGAAAACTCCGAACTTGCTTGACCGATTCAGGTGGAGTCCAATTAAGGACAGCTTGAACTCACTCAGGGTTAACAGCAATACCTTTACCAGATATTACATGACCCAGATAGGTCACTTCTGACAACCAAAATTCACATTTGGAAAACTTGGCATAAAGGCGATGCTCTCGAAGTTTCTGCAACACTAGCCTTAGATGTTCGGCATGTTCTTCCTCGTTCTTAGAGTAGATGAGTATATCATCGAGATAAACTACGACGGATTTATCCAGATACTCCATGAAGATTGAGTTCATTAACCGAGAAAAGGTGTCTAGAGCGTTGGTTAAACCGAAGGACATGACGGTGTACTCGTATTGCCCATAACGAGTAACAAAGGCCGTTTTAGGGATGTCCCCGTTTCTGATTTTGATTTGATGGTAGCCCAACCTCAAATCCATCTTGGAGAAGACTGAGGATCCAGCGAGCTGATCATACAGGTCGTTGATCCTGGGGAGCGGATATTTGTTCTTGATTGTGACCAAATTGACAGGTCGGTAATCTACAACCATCCGGTCCGTACCATCCTTCTTCTTGACGAATAGGACGGGGCAAGCCCACGGAGATGAACTAGGTCGGATGAAACCCTTTTTCAAGGACTCATCGAGTTGTTTCTTAAGCTCGGCTAGTTCTAGTGGTGCCATCTTATAGGGTCTTCTAGCAATCGGAACGGTTCCTGGAATGAGGTCTATTACGAACTCAACATCCCTGTCAGGTGGAACACCTGGCAATTCCTCTGGAAAGACATCCGGGAAGTCACGGACTACCGGAACGTCCTCAAGGTCTGGCAAAGGGCTGGCGTTAAGAGAATATAACTGTCGCTTGGCTATTCGGGTCAAGACATTGACTATCTTCCCTGAAGGATGGGTGAGTTGAACAGTCCTAGAGAAGCAATCAATTTCGGCTTGATGAGCTGACATCCAGTCCATACCCAAAATGATATTAATATCTGAAGATTTAAGGGCTATCAAAGATGCGAGGAAAACTAGTCTGTCGACTTGGATTTCATTTCCATGGCTTACTCTAGAAGTTTGCCATTTGGATCCCGGAGTTTGAATTACCATAGAGATTGGCATGTCACAGAATGCGATGTTATGCAAACGAGCATAATTTTCGGATATAAAAGAATGAGAGGCTCCTGTATCGAAAAGAACAGATGCCAGGTGGCAATTAACAAGAAGCGTACCAAGAACGACGTTGGGATCCTCTTGAGCTTCCTCGGCTGAGATACAGTTGACATGGCCACGTGTAGCGGTGGCCGGCTTGGCGTGGAACACTTTTCTTGTCGGCTTGCCACGGCCAACAGCTTTAGCAGATTGGTTGGGGTTGGTCTGGGGACACTCACGCATATAGTGGCCAGATTCCCCACACTTGAAACAAGTCACGGAACTGGTACATGGAGGAGCATTGTTGGTTGGACCCCCATAGGGTTTGACTGGAGCAGACTGTTGAACAGGGCGAGGCGTCTGGAAAGATGGCCTCGGTGTGAACCTGGGGGGCAGGGCGGTGTTGGGCACCCACACGCGGCGCTTCTGAGGACCAGCACCGGATGAGGAACCCATGTCAAGGCCATGCTTGCGTGTTGCGTCATAATCAGTCTGACCAGTTTCAGCACTAATGGCTTTGTTAACAAGTTTCTGAAAAGATGTGCACTCATGCAGACGGAGGTCGCGGCGAAGCTCAGGACTAAGTCCCTTATGGAACCTTGCTTGCTTCTTGGCATCAGTAGAAACTTCCTCAGTTGCATATCGTGCGAGGTTACCAAACTCCCTGCTGTAAGCATCCACAGAGAGTCGGCCTTGGGTGAAATTGCAAAATTCCTCACGTTTACGGTCCATGAGACCCTCCGGAATGTGATGTTCACGGAAAGCCTCGCTGAATTCAGCCCAAGTAGTGACATGGCCCGCTGGGCGCATAGCTCCATAATTCTCCCACCATAGACTGGCGGGGCCTTCAAGATGATATGCAGCAAAGGTGACCTTGTCAGCCTCCGCTACCAGCGCGGAACGCAGTTTGTGAGAGATACTGCGAAGCCAGTCATCATCGTCGAGAGGCTCGACGGAGTGGTGGAACGTGGGTGGATGTAATTTGATAAAATCACTGAGTGACACCACGTTAGTCCTCTGATGGTGTGCTGTGTTCTGTTCAATACGCTCCAACAAACGGTTGGTCTCCCGCTTGTTTCTCTCAGCTTCCATCATAACCTCGGCTAGGGAAGGAGGATGAGGCAGATTTGCATCCCTGACTTCACTGCCTTCGGCCTGCTCTTGAGGAGCAGGGTTAGTGCGCGTGTTGACCATCCTAGGTAAACAAGACAATGATTTAGTCAGGATGATAAAATTCGGACGTAGGATACAAAATGTAAGGAATAACTCGAAATGCAAGATGATCATCCGTATGACATGGTAGATACAGAAACTGCTTCTTTATTCCATCGTCATACACACCATACAGGGTTTAGTACAAGACCAAACAAAGTACTATTACGGTGAAAATAGGATTACATCTCATCGGAGGCATCCCAAGCTCCTATACATTATTTTTCTACACCTCCGGAAAGAGTACAAGCTAGGTCATATCCCACGAGTCACGCGGGACGATAGTCGACACTGCGAACTAGTGATACTACCACTAACTCAGACCGATCCGTAGTAGTCCTCGTAGAAGTCACCTCCGTAGCCTGGAAACTCAACATGATCATCCGGAAACAGACGATCTCGCGGAGCTTGTGGACCATAGGGACTAGGATGAGGTCTTGGACCAACAGACGGTGGCCTGCGGGGACCGCGAGGTGGGGTGATGCCTCCTACATCACGCCAACCCATCACGTCTGGCAGAGCAGATCTCACAGGATAGAGATCGCGCATATCCGAATATCCAGCTTGCACCGCCGGTGCGAACCGAGTCAATGTGGCCCAGTGGTCAGCATGGGTATTGAAGAGCTCTAACCTCAAGGCCCGATTTTCACGGTCCTTATCCTCGAGCATCTCAGCAGTGGTGCGAGTCCGTGAATCCTCCTGAGTGGGGTCAGCATAGATAGCCTGAAGATACCCTTGTGCTCCCGGAAGTGATCCTGGCATATACCGGAAATCAGAGTCCCGAAATAGTCCAGATCTGACTCGCATGATGGTCATCATAGAGTAGGCGGCGTCCTGCACAGCCATCTCAATAGTAACCCCGAGTCCATAGGAGCAGTGAAGGGGCTCGGTGGACCCAGGATAAGATGGAAATATCCTGACAGTGCAGAGATACTGGCTTTGATTAAAGTCTCGGAATTGTTCTTCGACCGTGTACTCAGGATACCAACGGTATCCAGCCTCAGTCATTACCCTGACCAACATGGCAGTATGGCCGGGTACATCTAGGCATCGGGTCAGGCGAACCACTTGATTGAGGTCGCGAGTGGCCATCTGAAAGCACAATCATAATGCAAAGGCATTAGAATTTCTAGCAAAATTTCGGCAGCATAACAGCTGTAAATGCTCAAGAAGGATTTTGAGACATTTGACAAAGGATTTCATACACACTCAACATCATCATATCAAAGTTCTGAAACCATCCTAACAACATAACGTGGTAGAAGAACTGAACTAGGCTTGTATCCATCAAACCTATAAGGTACTACTGATTAGTAACACGTGAACCTGATAGAGAGAATAGATCCTAATTCCTTAACCCCCGGTGGAAGAATAGACTGACTCAGATCAGAATGTCATCAGATAGAGGAGTAAAAAGAGCCTTACGTTCCAACCCACAAACAATTCCCCTACATATAACTAAAGAATTTCTAGACTCAACATCGGCCAGTTTGGCTTGGAGAACCTACAGGCAGTCCGGCTCTGATGCCAACGCTGTCAGGACCCCGACTCGATGTCACATCGATCTAGCCGGTAACACCTCATATCACTTTGTGGCCTCACGCACGGTATCCACACGGGTGTCGCCTTACCTTTGCCCGGGACCGTTTGCGCCTTTTGGCTCACGTATATGATAGTGTCGCTAGCATCCATATGATAAGGAGCCCAGGCTGACATGACTAGTCGTCAACCCAAAGTGGCACAGACTTACAGGCACAGGCATCCATGACCCAACTTCGAACGTGTCGGTCATCAACAAGTGGGTCCGTGCTGTAGCACTGGGCTAGCAGGACTCCGGTAAACCGGGCTGTAGCGGGCTAACAGGACTCCGGTACTCAATGCATGACATTTCCCTGAAGGGACAGACACAGGAACGAAGAAGGACACATGCCGGCCAGCCTAAGTGTTCCAGAGCAGTAGCAAGCTACCATGGCTCAGCGGTAACACTAGGAGACATTTCCCGGTAAGAGAGGCTACTAAAGATAAACAACTAGATAGTCAGATCCCACACATACCAAGCATTTCAATCATACACACAATATGCTCGATATGTGCACATACAACGAAGCATCACAACATGACTCTACGACACAAGTACTTTATTTAAGGCTCAGGGAGCCATACATAACATACACAAAGGTACGGGTCTCACGACCCAGCATTCAAGTCATACAGTCATACAAACCAGCAGCGGAAGTAACTTGTCTGAGTACAGACAACTAGTAAAATAAAAGAGGCTTGGAAAGCCTAGCTATACTACATGGTCCTTCACAAGCTCAGGATCACCACCTGGGCCTTTAGCCTACTCGTTGATGTCAACGTCTACGTAGAACCCATCAGAAGGGGTAGCAGCGTCTTCTGTAAAATGTAAATTATAGCAACATGAGTACAAAGGTACTCAGCAAGACTTACATCAGAACCTACATACATGCATATTATCAAGAAGGGTTGGTGGAGTTATTGCAGCAAGCCAGCTTTGACTCTTGGCTAGGCTAACCTACGAGACTCCAACTTGAAATGGTTTTGCGCACACGAGTCCATTACTCACCACTTCAATACACTACCGAGGATCCACCTCCGTCTCCCTACGGAAGAGCCATCCTCGGCACTCACACTTATCTTGAGGCTTTTAGCAGTTTCCATTTACTTGTCTATGAACTGTATAGGCAACCAAGTAGTCCTTTACCGCGGACGCGGCTATTCGAATAGATCATGTTAACCCTGCAGGGGTGTACTTCTTCATACACGCTCTCACCACTTACCGTCGTTTACACGACATGTACTCGGCAACCTTCAAGCGGAAGCCCAACGTGGGTGTCGGCCACGACCTACCTAATCACCTAAGTCTCCAGTCCAGGTTTATCGCCTATCCAGGTTCCATCCGCAGGGAGTCCGGCCGAGGTTTCCCATACGGCCCCGAATGATGTGAACAGGGTTCCCGAGATACCTAACGGGTATTCGGTACACCGTGCCACGTACCTACCGCATCACAGCCCACCCCTACGGTCAGCGCTGTCCACGGCCTCCAGTAGGCTACAAACACCAGAAACTACTTGCAACTCCTGGACAGAGAACTAGGGTGAATAAGAAGTCGAGAGGGTCCATTGGTTTCGGGCCCAATGCATGGTAGTAGCTGAATCTTAAATCACACATACATATCTCAGTGCTTAAGGTCGGCTTCAATGAAACAACCCACCATGTACTCCTACATGGCCTCTCATCGATACCTTTACCAAATCATGTTCACCACACCACTTACATTACCGACATAATCATTTCACTCTAGTCCATCACCCAGATGAACCAGACCTGACACGACTCTAAGCATAGCAGGCATAGCAAGGTAGGAACAACACATACATATGGCTCAAACAACTCCTACACATGCTAGTGGGTTTCATCTAGTTACTGTGGCAATGACAGGTCATGCAGAGGAAATGGGTTCAACTAGCGTAACACACAGCAGTTTGAAACGAGTTGTCTTAATGCAGTAAAAGAGAGCAGGAGCGAGAACATGGGATTGTATCGATATGATCAAATGGTTGGTTGCTTGCCTGATGGTTCGATGCACTGATACGGTTCTTCGTTAGGGTAATCACGATACTCCTCGGAGACAGAACCTGTCGCAAGGGACACCGATACACAACCATCACCAAACAATGTGCAACAATATGATGCATGCATGAAACATGGCAATATGAGTGTGTTGGGCTAATGCAACTAAAACCAGAAGGGTTTGAACCAATTTGAATCAAAGATTCAAATTTCAAACTCCAACATGGCCTTTTAAAGTGCTTTTCCTTGTTCTGCATTAAACATCAAGTTAACTTGTTTAGTCATGCATGAAAATAGTACAGATGGATAGATTGGATTTTTCTGATCATTTTTCATATATAATTTGTCTGATTTGGAGTTACAGAATAAAAGTTATGAATTTTTGAAGTTTAAATTATATTCTCGAATTTCCTATATTAGAATAATTCCAGAAAATCATTATTGCGTCAGCCTGACGTCAGTGTGACGTCAGCAGGTCAACGGAACACGTCAAGGTCAAACCTGACAGTGGGTCCCGCATGTGAGGGTGATTATTTTAATTAAAGTTTAATTAAAACTAAACCTGTTTAATTAACAGGGCTGGGCCCCACCTGTCATTGACTCAGGGGAGTCAACCAGGGCCCACCCGTGGTCAAAGTCAATGCCAGCGGCGCCGGCGTTTAGCCGCCGGCGAGCCCGACGCGGCGACAGGAGTGGTTTTGGCCATTTCGGCCACCAAATGGGTCGCGGAGACCACCGGAGTGGAGCTGAGGACAAGCCGCAGCTCTTGGTGGAGTCCGTTGGGGTCGGGGTGGCCGGAGTTGGCGCCGCGACGACTTTGGCGGCCACCGGGGTTCGGCCGAAGATGAACTTGGTGCTAGAGGGGTCGGTGAGGCTCGGGGAGTGGCTAGCTAGGTGCTGCGGGACTCGGTGAGTAAGATGGACACCAGCTTGTGACCGGAGGGTGGCCGGAAGCACGTCGGCGACAAGATCCACGGCGGTGCGGCGTGTGATCCTCGTGCGGTGGCTACACGGCTCGGGAATGAGAGAGGGAGGGTCGGAGGAGTAGCTAGGCTCACAGCGCTCCCGTAGAGGCCACCGGCGGGGTCGGGGACGAGCTGAGGCGGCGACGGCGTTGAAGGGGATCTCCGGCGACGGCGAGCTCGGGCGAGGTCGGTGAGGTGGTCTCGGGCCGCTCGAGCACACGAGGCTCGGCTAGCTCGATGAAGTGGACGGCGGCGAAGCTCCTGGACACGGTGGCACGGCGTGGGGTGGACGGAGGGCGTGGCTACGGCGAGGGGGTGGCGGCGATGGCGTCGGCCATGGCTGGGGCGTGCGAGGGGGAGGAGCTGGAGAGGAGAGGGGGTGTCTGGGGGGTTCGGGGGAGAGAGGGAGGCCGATTCACGGCGTTAGCCGGGCGAGGGAGGCGGCGAGGCGGCGAGCAGGTGCGTGGCACCCATGCGGTGCTCGCCGTCGAGCACCTGCCTGCCTGCCTGGCCGGCAAGCAGCTCGCTGGCGCGGTGCTGGGCTGGGCCGGCAGGTGGGCCGGGTGCTGGGCGACAGGTAAGCCTTTTCCATTTTCTTTCTGTTTTCTGTTTTTTTAATACTTCTGCAACTTTGTTGAATTTAATAAAATACCTAGGCAACTCCAAAAATCACCAAACTACTCCTGGTCCATAGTTGGATTATTTCCAACATGAAACATTTTAGTTTGGAGATATTTGAGCATTTAAATATTTTATATAATTTTAAATGCCCAAATTCAAATATTTATGATTTAATTCAAAAACCCTAAGCTGGCCTAGAAAAATGTGCACCACTTTTGGCAGAGGTTCTGAACCAAGACAAAAATGATGGGCATTTTAGAAGGGCATTTCAGGTTCATTGAAAATTATTTTTTAGTAACCCTAGTTGGTTTCAGAGGGGGCTGGGGGTTATGTCATCCCCATTTCAGGTTTCTGATGAAAAAGTAGATATGATGCAACACTCTAATGCATGGCTAACTAGGATGTGACAAGTATTTAGAGATTCAGTTTCCTACTCAAATTTTGTATGTTTTTGATGTGAAACGCTTATGCATGACTAAGTGTTAAGTTGATACAATTTTGAGTCTGCACTGTTGTATGTTTTTGATGTGAAATACTTATGCATGACTAAGTGTTAAGTTGATACAATTTCTTTGGTAGACAAGCATGGAAATATGTATTAACTTTCCTGAAAGTAGACAAGCATGACAATTCTGTTCAATTTTGATTTCTTTTGTAGTCAATTATGTTCAACTGATTTCTGAATATTTCTGATGTGACCTGTGGCCAGGTACCAGAGGCTGGCCAGATACTCCATTGACATCTGTAGCTCCCACATGTCGCCCCTGGGCTGGAGCACCCTCGTGGGCGATCGACATCCTCCTGGTGGCGCTGCTCCTCACAAAGTGTTAAGTTGGATTACCGCCTCATGTTGATGGCATTGTTTCTTTTTGGTGATCTAATGTCGTTTAGGTTGCTGCTGCTGTGATGGAAGCGCACCACAACTTTAGTTGATGTGTATCTGTTTTTGCTTGTTTTAGTTGAGGTTGGACGTGCAGACTTGTATGTGCTATTGTGTGTGTTTGGATGAATGATTTCTGAATTTAATCATTTAATTGAGAGAATTTTTGAGTGTTTGTTGTTCAAATGTGTAAACTGGAAATCAGTGAATAATAAAAAGACCAAATGTTCTTACTGGACCAAATAATATATGGGCTCTAAAAATGCTACAGCCCAAATAATAGTGGACTGGAACATTGTGCATTTCTGTAAAACCTTACAAAAAGGCCTAATGAAATGGTTTGCAAAAGGGCCATGGCCTAGAAAATTAAAAGGCCGAATTGTAGGGCATGGCCCATGTAGCCGACCAAAAATTCACATGAAAAAAACAATAAAAAGGCTGAATTGTTGGGCTAGGCCCATGTAGAAAATCGAATTGGACCGGGCTGAATCTTGTGCCACATCAGCTTGCCACGCTGGATGCCTACGTGGCCTGGGGAGGTTGCTAGTGACCAAAATGCCACAGTAGGAATATTTTGGTCGTAAACGTCTACGACCTTCTCACAGAGAAGGTCGCTATAGTCAGTTAACGACCCTCAGCTTTTGACCTTATGTTTTTGGTCAAAAAAGGTCACAAATTGAAAACTCTGACCTTTCAGTGACCAATAGTGGAGGTCACTAGTTGACATATTTCTTGTAGTGCCTATTCCTCAATGATAGGTTCTATAAAGTATGATATGCTGTGTACCAGACCTATTGTGTACCTTATCATGAGTTTGGCAACGGGGTACGATAGTGATCCAAGAGTGGACCATTGGACAATGGTCAAAGTTATTCTTAGTTACCTAAGAGGACTAAGGAAATATTTCTTGGTTATGGAGGTGATAAAGAGTTTGTCGTAAAGAGTTACGTCGATGCAAGCTTTTACACCGACCCGGATGACTCTGAGTCTCAATCTGGATACATATTGAAAGTGGGAGCAATCAACTAGAGTTTCTCCATGCAGAGCATTGTAGACACAGAAAATTTGCAAAATACATACGGCTCCGAATGTAGCAGACCCATTGACTAAACTTCTCTCATGCGCAAAACATGATCACACGTTAGTACCCTTTGGGTGTTAATTACATAGCAATGTGGACTAGATTATTGACTCTAGTAAACCCTTTGGGTGTCGGTCATGTGGTGATGTGAACTATCAGTGTTAATCACATAAAGATGTGAACTACTGGTGTTAAATCACATGGCGATGTGAACTAGATTATTGACTCTAGTGCAAGTGGGAGACTGAAGGAAATATGCCCTAGAGGCAAAAATAAAGTAGTTATTTTATATTTCCTAATATCAAGATAAATGTTTATTATTCATGCTAGAATTGTATTAACATGACACTTGATACATGTGTGAATACATAGACAAAACACCATGTCCCTAGTATGCCTCTACTTGACTAGCTCGTTAATCAAAGATGGTTAAGTTTCCTAACCATAAACATGTGTTGTCATTTGATGAACGGGATCACATCAATAGGAGAATGATGTGATGAGCAAGACCCATCCATTAGCCTGGCATAATGATCGTTCAGTTTTATTGCTAGTGCTTTCTTCATGTCAAATACATATTCCTCCGACTATGAAATTATGCAACTCCCGGATACCGGAGGAATACCTTGTATGCTATCAAACGTCACAACATAACTGGGTGACTATAAAGATGCTCTACAGGTATCTCTGAAGGTGTTTTTTGGGTTGGCATAGATCGAGATTAGGATTTGTCACTCCGAGTATCGGAGAGGTATCTCTGGGCCCTCTCGGTAATGCACATCATATGAAGCCTTGCAAGAAATGTGACTAATGAGTTAGTTGCGGGATGATGCATTACATAACGAGTAAAGAGACTTTCCTGTAACGAGATTGAACTAGGTATGAAGATACTGACGATCGAATCTCGGGCAAGTAACATACCAATGACAAAGGGAATATCGTATGGTGTCATTATGGTTCGACCGATAAAGATCTTTGTAGAATATGTGGGAACCAGTATGAGCATCCAGGTTCCGCTATTGGTTATTGACCGGAGAGGTGTCTCGGTCATGTCTACATAGTTCTCGAACCCGTAGGGTCCGCACACTTAATGTTCGATGACGATTTATATTATATGAGTTATGTGTTTTGGTGACCGAAGGTTGTTCAGAATCCCGGATGAGATCACAGACATGACGAGGAGTCTTGAAATGGTCGAGAGGTAAATATTGATATATTGGAAGGTAGTATACGTACACCGGAAGGGTTCCGGAGTGTATCGGGTAAATACTGGAGTACCGGAGGGGTTACCGAACCCCCCCCCCCCCCGGGGGGAAAGATATGGGCCATACGGGCCATAGGAGGGAGGCTAACCAGCCCACAACGGGCTGGTGCACCCCCACAAGGAAGGAGGCCAAATTGGACTAGGGAAGGGTGCGTCACCCCCCTTTCCTTCTATTACTCCCTCTCCTTCCCCCTTTCCCCCTCCGGTAGAAGGAAGGGAGGGGGGGGGGGCGAATCCAACTAGGAGTCGAAGTGGGACTCCTTCCCACTTGGGGTGCGCCTAGGCCGGCCTCCTCTCCCTCCGTCCTTTATATACAGGGGGCGCCCCTTGTGGACACACCAATTGTTCCAAGCCGTGTGTCGCGCCCCCTCCAGAGTTTACGCCTCCGGTCATATTCTCGCGGTGCTTAGGCGAAGCCCTGTGCGGATCACATCACCATCACCGTCACCACGCCGTTGTGCTGACGGAACTCATCTACTCCTTTGACCCTCTGTTGTATCAAGACCTCAAGGGACGTCATCGGGCTGAACGTGTGCAGAACTCGGAGGTGTCATTGGTACTCGATCGGTCGGAACGAGAAGACGTTCGACTACATCAACCGTGTTAAGCAAACACTTCCGCTTTCAGTCTACGAGGATACGTGGACATATTCTCCCCCTCTCGTTGCTATGCATCACCTAGATAGATCTTTCGTGAGCGTAAGAAATTTATTGAAATTGCATGCTACGTTTCCTAACAGAGAACTCCTACTGTGTTTTCATATATCTATATAAATGGGGTGTTTACATAGACATACACATCACACACATAAGAAACCCACCCCTAGTGACACCACCAGGAGTGGTTTGCTATAACATCACTACTGTTCTTCAACTGTGGCTAGCCAAAAGTATAACTAACTTAGTGTGTTTAACCAAGCGTAGCATAGCAAGAGAGCAGGGCAACTCTATGAGCTTCTTTGACCCTATGTTGCAACAGTCCAAGATCTTCCTTGAAGCGGGTGTGCCAGGATCCAATGCTGGGGTTGATCCCTCTGAAGTGTTTGTTATTTCTCTCTTTCCACGGGCTCCACACAGTGGTTAGAAATATCTCGGTGAAGAAGGGGTTTTGCCAATTCGTCTGGATGTTTTGGAGTAGAGTGAGCCTATCATCAAAGTCAGGCCATTCAATGTGCAATTTATCCCAACATCTCTTGCTAAACTGGCATGTAAAGATCATATGGTACACCGTTTCTTCTATGCTTTGCCCATAGAGAAGGCAATTAAAATTGTCCTGATATTGTAGTTTCTCCTCCGCAGCATGTTGCGTGTGTTGAGCCTGTCTTGAAATAATAACCAACCGAACACTTTGATCTTCATGGTGCATTTTGACTTCTAGAGGCGCCCGAATGCAGGGTGTGTCGGTGCATCTTGGAAGAAGTTGTTGTAGTAGTCTTTCGGTCTAAACTCCATGACCCCCCAGATATAATGCCAGACATCAGTCGAAGATGATGAGGGGGATAGCCTGGTCGATGCCTCTTGTATTTCTTGCACCTCTTGTAGGGAAAGTGGTGACAAAGGTAGATGGAAGGTTTCATGCAGAGTAGTGGTGGCCCAGAATTCAGCGACCGACACATCTTCATGGATGGCAAACGAGAACACACATGGATGCGAGGTCTCCAAGACGTCATGAGACCAAAGATATTTCCAGAGCAAAGTAGTTTTTACCATCCACCACTTGCATGAGTGAGATCCCTTTGAAGATAGGCGATAATTTGAGAACATCCCTCCACCAAAAGGACCCCATTGGATCCACAACATGTGGCACTTGATCTATATATTGGTTGTCCCACAACAGATTGACCCAAGGCATGTCGTGTTTGTTGAAGAACTTGTGGAGAAATTTTAGCAGGAGGGCCCCATTATGGATTTTTATGTTAATCACACCCAACCCACCTTTGCTCTTGGGCTTACACACCATATCCCAGGCTGCCAAAGAATTACATTTGTCACCCTGATCGGTTTTCTTCGTCCAGAGGCAGCATCGTTGAATCTTATCCAATATCTCAATTAATCTGGGGGGGGGGGCGGATTTGAGGGTGCACATGGCAAAGACCGGGAGGGAGTTGACAAACGTGTTTAACCATGAGAGCTTCCCCCATACGACATCATGGCTATGGTCGAACTAAGGTGACGCTCCATTCTGCAAACCAAGGGCATAAATTCTTGTATTGTTGGTCTTGTCGTGCCGAGGGGGAGACCAAGATATGTAAACGACATCGTACCAACAGTGCATCCAAAGATCCTGGCCAAGTTGGCAGTCAAGTTTGCGTCAAGATTTATCGGCATCAGAGTGGACTTGTGGAGTTAATCTTGAGGCCAATGGAGGATGCATAGTTAGAGAGAATTTGCTTAACCAAGATTGCTTGATGAGGGCAGGCGGGCAAAACAAGTAGTGTGTCGTCCGCATACTGAATGACGGGGTAATCTGTCTTACAGTTGCATGGGAAGGGTAGGTCGATTTGCCCTTGTCTGAAGGCATCATTAATCGCTGCCTGGAGAAGTTCTATCGCAAGGACAAAAATGAGGGAGGACAAGGGATCCTCTTGTCTCACTCTACACCGACGTTGAAATTGTCAGTCGGGGACGCCATTAAGGAGTATAGAAGAGCGACCCGAGGAGAAGAGGCACTTGATCCAAGAAATCCATCAGTCATTAAACCCCATATGGTGCATAATGTTTATCATTGGCTCATGGGCTGTGGTGTCAAAATGCTTTGGCAAAGTCAAGCTTAAGTAACATGATCTCTCTACCCGAGTTTTGGCATTGATGTAAGTATTGGTAGGCCCAGGCAAGACAATCTTGTATGGTTCATCCCTTAATGAACCCATATTTGTTATGGTGGATCAACTTCAGAATGGTACCTTGCAATCTATCTGCTAATAACTTCGTGATCAGCTTAAGACAACAGTTTAACAAGGTTATGGGTCTGTAATCATTAACTGTCTATGGTGAGTTGACCTTGGTATGAGAGTAATGAGCCCATCATTGTTACTGGTGATGTCTAGCATGCCTTCATAGAATTGAGAGCACAAGGCGTAAAAATCATGCCTGATGATGGGCCAACAAGCTTTCAAAAAAGCCCCACTGAAGCCATCCGGGCCGGGAGCACGGTCGGGCGGCATTTCTTTAACCACACCATCAATTTTGTCTTGTGTGAAAGGTGTGGTGAGATGATCAAGGTTATCGGCGCGCTGGATAATGGCAGGGAGATCAAACTTCATTTCTAACGGAGATACAACACCTAGGAGGCTTTTGTATGTGAGGTAAAGAAGAGCTTCTTTGGATGGGTGGTCTTCAATTAGTGAACCATCATCACTCTGGAAGGTTGCAATATTATTCTTGCGGTATCTTTCTATAGCCACCGGTTGAAAGAATTTAGTGTTCTCGTCGCCGAATTTGATCCATCATATAGTGCATCTTTTTTTTCCAATAAAGCTTCTGGTATTTGAGCAGTCTCAGGAGGTGTGACTTGAGGATACATCTGAAGTTTGCTTCGGGAATTGTCAGGTTTCTTTTGTTCTCAAGTTTGTCCAAATCAGCAAGAACTGCATTGCAATTTGCAATTGCTACGGGGAGGCGAGAGATGTTCTTACTCCAGGTCTTGAGTGCGTGTCACATTGGTTTAAATATACAACAAAGCATAGTGGCTGCATTATCAGATTGGATTGGCCTATCCCACACTGTCTGAACCACGTCCATAAAACCTAGGTGAACTAGGTGAAGGATCCAGTATGACTCAAATCGAAATAGCTTGCTGCGGTGTATTCTCATCTTGATGGAGATGACACAAGGTATGTGATCAGATACTGGCTTACCAAGCAGTTTAACCAGGGTTTTAGGGTATGCATTGGTCCAGTGGAGTGAGGTGAGAAACCAGTCAATTTGTTCAAGGAGGGGATCGATCTGCATATTGCTCCAAGTGTACGATCTTCCTTGTACTGGGAGCTCAATAAGTTGTTGTTTATGAATAATGTCATTGAATGTAAGCATGTCATGTGTATTCCCACCTGATTTATTACGATTATCTGGCACCCTTATATAATTAAAATCGCCGAGAAGAAGCCAATCGTGCCCATTAGGAATGTGAACATCATACAACCAATGAGTGAACGCATCCCGCTCAACCCCAGCGCATGGCCCATAAACATTTGCTAACGTCCAGTTTTGAGTGGATTATGTGTTGACGAAGTTGATCACTAACACAAAAATGTCAGGTGAAACTACCGTGCCAGAGAAAACGGAGCTTTTCCAAATTGTAAGCAACCCACCCGATGAACCACGTGATGGAACAAATGCAAATCGATCAAATTGTCCAGCGCAACAAGTTTTAATGAAAGCAAAAGTGACATCCGACATTTTAGTCTCCTAAAGACAAACGATGGCACAACCACTTGAAATAATTGCATTATTAAGGGCTACCTGCTTCTTCTCTGAATTAAGACCTCGAATGTTCCATGAAAGCATGTTCCAGCAGCTCAAAAGTGGCATATGAAGATAAGATTACGCTATGTTTGAGGAGAGATCTTCTCCCTGCTCTTCCATAGGGGATGCACTTGAAGAGGGCTCTGGCGCAACAGTGGGTTCAGCTAATAGGGCTTCAGCAGTCAGTTCAAATTCTGGTATCGCGCACCTATTAATTCCAATGGACTTGTGAGTGGCGACTAGAGTTGGAGGTGGTATCTCGACTGCAGTTTGAATGGCATTGCTGGAGGAGCCAATGGAGGGAATGGCTCTGGGTTTGACTTTGGAACTGGGCCTCCGAGTGTCAGAGAGAGGAGGCACCTTAAACCCATCGTACTTGTTTGATTGCAGGCTGCATCTAACTTCAGTAGTGGAGATAGGAGTGATAGTTCTGGCACGTCTAGTACGCGTCCCAGTATGTGCTTGAGGAGCCAAGACCTCCGGCTGTGTCATCACATGAGGGGCTGGATGATCAATCAATGTTGTTGCTTCTATGTTGCTGGCCTCATTGACACTGTTAGAAGATAACTCTTCGATGATCACCAAAGAAGGAGCCAGGGGGATACTAAAGCTCATCTGCTGTGAGAAATTAAAACTAGTGGAGTCATGTGTGACCAAAACAGAGAGCTCTGAAATGTTGTTTCTCAGTCCATATCCTTCCCTCCATGGTCCAAACGATGCAATCAGCGGGCTAAGAGCTTGTAAGATATAGTTGTTTAGGTTCTTATGGGGGATTGGTTCATTCAACAGATGTAGAGGACCTCATTGACTTGTGCAGATAAACCAATCCTGACCCTGGCTGTGCACATCCAGAGAGATAGCCAAAGACTCAAAACTCAGGGAAGGGTCCATAACAGCAACCTGGAGATCTGGCACAAGATTCAGTTCAGACTGTGTGGAGCTGGAGCCGTCAGAGAGTGTGATGGAGTCATTCCAGGCCTGAAAAGCATTTGTCAGTTAAGTTGTCTTCAGGAACAAGACCATCTTGCACTATCAGTCCTTGGGCAGCCAACCAGGCCTAGTAGTTGACGAGGTGGGGTGGCATATGAGGAAGCTGGGGGAAGCAGGTGCTGGCAACGCCCCCAACCTGCATTAGCATTGCCTTGTTGTGCTGGAGCTACATTGCCAGCACCACCATTGTTTCCTGCAGGGGAGCACCATTCTGGACTAACCAATTGTGAACTTGTTGTTGGTAAAGCTACTCAGCAGTGAGATCAGGGACAAACTAAGGATGGGGATTACCATCCGGCGGTGGTTGTTCTTCTCCAGCAGGAGGGACCTTAGGGAGCAGTCCATTCCAGTTGTTACTACAGAGGATTGTCACCTGCACTGTCCAGTAGTCACGAGCACCTCCAAGCTGCCAAACAACAAAGCTTTTAGGGATCAAGCAAAGGTGAATGACTCGAACTTTGAGAAGGATAAAGTGATGATGCCGCCATGGGTTGTGCCAGGAGACCAAGGATCCATAACCCCCAAGCACATTGTTGATGTAGTAATCAGTTTGATAGACATAAGGAAAACCGAACAACATCAGCCAGACTTCTGGTCCAAAAGAGGTGGTGCGCCTATTTAGAGCATCATTGTGTGGAACAAACGTGATCAACAAATCCTCTTCTTCAAGCTCAAGCGGAGTGGCCACGGTAGTATCTATCATGAAGGAGTCAACAAATCCAAAAAACCCAATACCAAAAGGATGGTCACTGACCTCTGTAGTGAACAGCTGAGCTTTGGGGAGGAGAGCGACGATCTGGTTGCGGATGGTTGTGCGGCGGTGAAGAGGCACATAATGGCTGGTTTCGGTGATGGCCAAGAAGTCATGATTCAGGGGACGATGGGGCCGACCACCATGCCACTATGCACTAGACGGTCTGCCGGGCCCGGCTCGACGGCGAACCCCGGTGGGAGGAAGGGCATTGGATTCAGTGGATAGTTCGCCATTGACGCGGAGCAAGGTGGAGGGATTGGAGATGGTGGCAATGGAGGTTATGGCGACGGGACGGTGCAGAGTAGAGTCTTTTGGGTTTTTGAGGCATAAGCCAAAGTATGAATGGGGAGGGGTGTGGCAAAGTTTCCTTCAGTACCCATTTCCATTTCTTTTGGGACTGTAGCTTGCGACAAGATTTCTCCACGTGTCCATAGAATCCACAGGCGGAGCATAGGACGGCTTTCCTTGCATTACCATTTACAAGATGTGGTGTTTTGGAATGCCCCAAAATTCTGAATGAATTGATCGTAGTCGCCTGATTTGACTCGTGCGGAGAGGGCTGGGAAAGGAGAGCACGCTTGTGACAATCCACCAATTTATGATCGGGCCCGGAACAGTTAATGCAAATGAGGCGTGCTTCGCAGTTGTTCTTGCAATGCCCCCATTTAAGGCATCTAGAGCAAAGAGTGGCTCAATTAGTGGCAAGAGCATTGATTTCCTCCAACGGATAATTTGCTTGAGCTAAATCAACCTTATGCTTTGCACTAAGAACATGGGGCCACAAGTCATGGGGTGGGGCGTATCAGAAGGCAGAGTTTAAAAAACATGACGATAGCGGGGGGTAAGGAATATTCAGAGGGCACTTAAATTTCCCAACTAATAGGCATTCAGTGGCCATATCTTCCTCAGACTTCTCTTGGGCCAAAAAATGATGCATTAATGCGAGACGATCAATGGGTTGTGCGGTAACCTTGCCCTACTAAGGTTGTGGGGGAAAGATCCAAATTGAATTTGTTCTGGGAAGACCCTGATGAAGTTGAAGCCTCATAATCATTTTTGTTAGAGAAATTCCATTGATCCAGCTTGACGAGATCAAATTTGCTCAACTCCTTTAAGGAAGAATGATCCATGGGTTTACCCTTACTCAAAAAGTTCAAAGATGTAGTCAATGCCATAGGCTTACAATCCAAGATCTCAACCAACTCTTGATCAACATGCCAATGTGAATCAGGAGAATTAGCTTTGGCAAAGCGACCATTGAATAGATGAAACTGGCACACAAAGTCCAGCCAAACCCGATCCTTTAGCCCATGTATAAAGTGCCCCACTTTGTTGTTGGTCGCAGAAAAACAGAACGACCGGGATGTAATTGAAACCACATTGAAACCCGAACAGATCCCTCCAATGCACCATTGCAACGCAACCCCAATCAAATTAATGGTGAGGGGAAAGGAGGTCGAAGAGAAAGTGACCACCAAAAAGAACTCCTTGGTGTCCCGAGAGGGAGAGAAGTGCACCGTTGATGCAAAATTTCTTCTCACCTAATCTGCCAGGGCAAGGCCTGGAGCAAAGTCCCAATGGAGTAGGCTTTCCATAGGGGATGAAGCTAGAGATCGCCATAGGTGGTGGAGAGCAGGTGGGAGGGAGGGGGAGGGGGAGGAGAGGTGGGAGAGAACCATATCGATCTACACATGTAATTTAGTCATAGAACAAGTACTTAAGGCACAAGATGATTTGCTCAATGAGTTGAATAGTAAGAAGGTTTGGCCCCACCGATACATTTTTTCTCGCTCCATGAAGTTTAGACTTGCGGATTTATATTTCATTGCGATCATTCGATTAAGGTGGAATTGTGCGTGAACGAATGGCAGATAGACCCTCCTACACTGGTCTGCGCAAGCCTCATCGAAACCGTACGAACTTGATTTTCTGTGTGTGTGTGTGGGGGGGGGGGGTGGCATCAAGCCGGGTTTCGGCCTCCACCGCCCATTCTCCTCTTGCTCGTATCTTCTGCACGCAACCTTGCCACCCCGTTCATATTCGGTGCTTATGTCGCGATTGACATGCATTTCTATAAACGAGCGCCCACGCCCGTATCGTTTGCTTCTAGCCTTGTGTAATGTGCCAACCCATCTTTAGGCACCGAGCAGGAACACATTTCGGTTTTGTGAAGCTTCTAGAAACCTCCCAACTTGTTTTTTATTTTTTTTCCTTTTTGTTTTTTCCGGACGAGGTCTTTGTCCGTTTTTTTGGTTTTTCCCTTTTTTCCATTGTCTTTATTCCTTTCCTTATTATGTTTTTTTATAATATGCCTACTCTTTTTAAAATTTTAAATCTTTTTTCAAAATTTGCAAACTTTTTAAGTTTTGCAAATTTTGTTTTCAGCTCTTTTGAACTTTTTGTACAATTTTTAGGATTTGTTTTCACAATTTGTTTTTTAAATGTTATGGACATTTTTCAAATTCATTAACCTTTGTCCAATTTTTGTGAGCATTTAAAAAAATGGCAATATTTTTCTTAAAGGGGAAGTATTTTATAATTTGCGATTTTTGTTAAATTTTTGAAACTTTTCCAACTTATGAACTTTTTCAAAATTCAGAAACTTTCAACTTTATGGATTTTTTTTCAATGATAAACGGTCATCTGGTTTTTCTAACTTTTTGAAAACTGTCTTTTTCAAATTCATGGATTTTAATTTATTTTTGAATGCACGAATTATTATTGTAATAATGTATATATAAATCAATGGTGGAGTTAGTACATACAATACGAAATAGTGAATCTTGCAAGCGAGAGGGCGAAGAGTTAACTAGGCTGAGGCCCATGACCATTTCCCACGCTTGAAGCACCTGTCTCCATCGCCTCTCCCTGTCCGCAGCGACTATTTCTCGCCTTCAGCGAATCCGTAGGAAAACTATTAAGGTAAAAAGGAGAACATGAGAAAGGGGAGAACCAAGATCAATCCATGATCTACAGGGAGTTCAGGCGCTCTGCTAGCCACCCCCTAGAGCTGTTTTTTTCTTCTCTGTTTTCTTCTTTTCTTTTCTTTTCTTTTTTCTTCTCCTTTTTCTCATTCTTTTCATTCCTTTTTTTGGTTTTCTTTGTTCTTTTGGTTTTTATTCTCCACTTTTTTTGGTTTTCTTTTCCCTTTTCCCTTTTATGTTTTCTTTTTATTTTGTCTCATTTTTGTTTTTTCAAATACTTGTTCAACATTTTTCAAACACTTGTTCAATATTTTTAAATACTTGTTTAACATTTTTTATATACATGAATATTTTTTCAAATAATTGTTGATTTTTTCAAATACTCATTCAACTTTTTTTAATTCTTTAGGCACCGAGTAGGAGCACGTTTCAGTTTGGTGAAGCTTCGTGAAACCTCCCAACTCGTTTTTTCCTTTATTTGTTCTTGTTTTTTCTGGACCAGGTGTTTTTCTAGTTTTTTGTTTTTTCCTTTTTCCATTTTGTCTTCTTTCCTATCATTATTATTTGTATTTTTTATAATGCATCTACTTTTTTCAAAAAATTTAACTTTTTTCAAAATTTGTAAACTTTTTAAGTTTTTAAATTTTGTTTTATATTATTTGAAATTTTTTGTACAATTATTATGAATTGTTTTCGCAATTTGTGTTTTAAATGTTATGGACATTTTTCAAATTCCTTAACCTTTGTTCAATTTCGGTGAGCATTTTTAAAAGACTGGCAATATTTTCCCTAAGGGACGAAGTTGTTTAGAATTTGCATTTTTTTGTTAAAATTTTGGAACTTTACCAATTTATGAACTTTTTTCAAAATTTGGAAAATTTTCAAATCGCTGGAAATTTTTATTTTTAATAATAAACGGTCAATCAGTTTTTCAATTTTTTTAAAAAATGCCTTTTTTCAAATTTGTGAACTTTACTTATTTTTGAATCCACAAATTGCTATTGTAATAATCAATATAAAAATCAATGGTGTCGTTAGTACAAACAGTAAGAAATAGTAAATTTAGCGACCGAGAGGGTGAAGAGGTAATTGGGCGAAGGCCCACGACCCTTTTCGGTGCCTAAAGCACCAGTCTCCATCGCCTCTCCCTCTCCGTGGCGACTATTTCTCGCCTTCATCGAGCCCGTAGGAAAATTATTAAGGTAAAAGGAGAACACGAGAGAAGGGAGAACCAGGGATCTATCCATGATCTTTAGGGAGTTCAGGAACGCTGCTAGCCACCCCGTCGAGCCAGTTTTTTTCTTCTTTATTTTCTTTTATTTCTTTTCTTTTTCTTCTCCTTTTTCTCATTCTATTTCATTCTTTTTTTGGTTTTCTTTGTTCTTTTGGTCTTTATTCTCCACTATTTGTTTGATTTTCTTTTCCCTTTTCCATTCCCCGGTTTCTTTTCAGTTTTTTTATTTTTTATTTTTATTTTTCAAATACTTGTTCAACATTTTTCAAACAACTATTAAACATGTTTTAAATATTTGTTCAACATTTTTTATATACATGATCATGTTTTTTTCAAATATTTGTTCAACATTTTTTCAAATACTTGTTCATTTTTCAAATACGCTTCAACATATTTTAATACCTATTCAACATTTTTCAAATACTTGTTCAACATTTTGAATGCTTATTCAACATTTTCAAATTTCTGTTCAACATTTTGCACATACTCGTTCATCATTTTTTAATACTTAATCAACACTTTTCAAATACTTGTTCAACATATTTAATACTTATTCACCATCTACAAATATTTGTTCAACAATTTTCAAATACTCGTTCAATATTTTTTTAATACTTATTCAACATTTTTCAAATACTTGTTCAACATTTTTTAATACTTATTCAACATTCTCCAAAAAGCATTTGTAGAGTTTATTTGTAATGTATATATTAAAATATTTTAAAGTACACAAATATAACGAAAAACGAAAATAGAAAACAGGCTGTGGCCTTGCTCGCACGTGGGCCGACCAATATTGCTCACCCCCTTCAGCGAGTCGGGAGTTACACTCACTGAAGGCGAGGAATAGGGAGAATATTACACCCCCCTCTCTCTGTGTGTATCCCTGACATGCCGGGTCCGTTATCCTTTTTGGATGCTACGAGAGTCATCCATGAATATTAGAGGTTTTTTAGCTAAAATAAAATCACCTGAGATGTGGCCAAATATGTGAAGAAACAGGGAAATGTTATGCCAAGATCCTTGCTAAGGTCAGAGTTGCTGACGTTGGTCATTTTACTGGTTTGAAATCCACGCCTGTCCTTGCCAAATTCTTACCTCTAGCTATACAAGGATATCATCCATGGCCCCTGCTTTTATTTAGTTCTTGCCATGTATAAACAAATCAAGCAGTGATTTGTGATAGTTAATACTTTTTGCCATGTTTTTTTGCTGCAAGGAAATATATACATCAATTTGGCCAGCATTTTAACGTGATTCCTCCTGTTTTTTATGCATCCTTTTTTTGAAAAGTCCAGCAAAATTGCTGGCTTGATCCAGATTTAGCAGAAAGCAACGGAAGAACAACATGGTGAAGATCCGAAGATCAAAGAAAAAAAAACAACAACCCTAATAGCTGCACAACGACCCTACATTCACAAGGCGAAACTCCATCCACCCACAGCAAGACAACGTAGCTCCGACCTCGACAGAGAGCTATGATGAAACTACGCAAGGTTGGCGTCGCGAAAGACCACCCGGGGCCTCACCGGCGTAGCTTCGACTTCATGGCAACAAAACAGCCGAGGCAATCACACAGACACGTCGGAGAAGAGTCGACTACCACTACCGGTGCCATGCCTCCGACCTCGCTCATCCTCGTCATTGTTGCCACAGAAGCCACCATGCACGTCCAGCCCGTAGGAAGCACCAATGGGATCCATATCTTCAAGATGGTGCCCTATAGAGGGGAAAAGACGCTGGAGACGAAGCCACCGCCCAACCCTGCAACAGGATCTTGGCTTTGGCCCGAAGATCTTGATCCGAGAGTAGAGGTTGTGTGGATCCCCGATGGTGCTTTCAAGAAGGATAACGACGCCCATGGGCATCATCACCGCCGGCTGGCAAGCACCAGCCAGGTTTTCACTCGGAGCAACCACTCCAACGTAGCCGGCCGAGACCGACAGGTACCTCAACTGGACCGTGCACCCCAATGCAGCGAGCACGTCAACGCTGCGCATAGCCACCATCTTCATTCTGATTCTATGGATTTATAGATTCTTGCTGACACTGTCACTGAGAATGATCAGGCTAAGAAGTTTTTCCTTGGAGGCATGTCACTTGACAACACAAAGGTTATTGTTGAAAAATGTGTGGGAAATTCGGGACCAATTAGAACTAAAATCATATGAGCTGTTCATAGTTGCATGATCTCACTTGTGTACCTATACTGAAGTAACATGGCGCTGACGATGGGTGCATCAAAAAGTAATTCTGTTTGAATCACTTATTACATTACTCTTTTACCTGCTCCCTAGTTGCGTCATCTGATTTTGAATGATCGATATTGCTGTATACCTCTAGTCCTTTGGTGCCCCTGATCCGGGGATCCTATACGGCGCGTACCCCCGCCTCGCCCGCTGCTGTTTCTCTGGGCCGGCCCATTTTCCGGGTTTAACCCCAACCGGGTTTTTATGTTTTTCTTTTGCTTTTTTTTGGTTTTTCTGTTTTCTTTTCATTTTTTCTTTACTTTTATGTTTTCATTTTTATTCTTGTTTTTCAATTTCTGAAAATCTATTAATTCGTGATTTGTTTCTAAAATCGTATTTTTTTGAATAATGAACATTTTTTCCAAAATCATGGTTTTATTTTTACTAAATCATTACTCTTAAATCATGACCATTTTTTTTGAAACTGAGAACATTTTTTGAAAACTCATGAACATTTTTTTCGAAATCATGAACAATGTTTTTAGAAATTTGTGAACATTCTCTTAAGTCATGCACATGTTTTTCAAATCATGAACATTTTTTTTGAAATAATGATCATTTTAAAATTAAATACTACCTTTTCAAAATCATGAACATTTTTTTCAAATCCGTGAACATTTTTAGAATGAGTGAATATTTTTTTGAATCGTGAACAATTTTTCCAAATTCGTGAACATTTTTTTGAATCATGAACATTTTTTTCAAATTCGTGAATATTTTTCGTATTAGAGAATATTTGTTTGAATTTTTTAAATTATGATTTTTTTTCTAATTTTGTGAACATTTTTTTTGCAAATTCGTGAACAGTTTTTGAATTCTAGAGCATTTTTTATGTAATCATGATTTACTTATTTTGTTAACATTTTTCAATTTTACAAACATTTTTATGAAATCATGAATATTGTTTTAAATTCATGAACATTTTTGAAATTTGTGAACATTTTTTGCCAAATTCATGAATTTTTTTTGAATTACCGACCATCTTTTTGATATCCCGAATTATTGAAAAAAAGAATAAAAAAGAAAAGGAGAAAAAAAGAAAAAGGAAACATCCACAAAAAAAACCACACACGGGCCGGCCCATAAGGGGAGCGGGGGTGCGCGCCCGCTTCCTTCGCAACGCGTGCTGCGCCCTATAGGTGCTCCCCCCTGATCGTTGTCGCTGGTCCCTTGTTATCCTTGCCCTCGGACCCACCACTCAGGCCAGTGGTCTTCGGGTTGGGCTTTCTGGCACGTGATGACCGCCTTGGTGTTGTGCCCCATGCTTCTGGAGGGTCTTGTGACCCCACGTTGTCAGCCTCTACACATAATCCCCATCTAGTTATAATCCCCATCTTGTCTCAAAAAAAAACTTATAATCCCCATCTACACATAATGTGTTTGCAACATCTACACCTGCACTCCCCCATACCCCTCCTAGTCCGGGCGGACGGCCTAGTCCTTGACAGTAAAATAACAAAAACCCAACCCAAACAGACTCCCCATACCGGGCTAAAAGCAACTTCAACGCAGGTACCCATTTCGTCCGCCGCCAGTTGTTTGGGTCGGCGCGAACAAAAGTGCAGGCCCAACGCGCCGACCCATTCGTAAAACGCATCCGCGCGGACCCATTTGCGGTCCAAATTTATGGCACAAATGCGTCGATGCGAACACGAAGCGGATGCTTCGCGCACCTTATCGATGTCCGTCGCGTCCTTACCTGGCGGCCGCCTAACTACTGCGGTCAGCTTTATTAATGACGACCGCCCATCGTGGGCGCAAGCTTCAGCGATGGCGGTCGGCCTTTTTTAATCCGAGCGTGTGGTGGGGGGCCGTCCTCATCCGCTTCCAGATGCCCCGTCCCCATCTCATCACCTCTGTGCTCCCCCGCTGGCGACAAAGCCCCTAGCCACAACAATGGGCCTCTTCTCCGGAAAGGGCCCCCTTCCCTCCCCACGCGCTTTCCCCTTGGTCGTCTTCCCGCCGTCCAAGGCAGTGGATCGCTGTCCCAGTCCACCATGCCAAGTGGCACTGGGAGCACCGCCTCCCTCTCCCCTACCCCGACGTCACGCCGCCGCACAATTGGCACTTGGATCCGGAGAGGATCCCAGTGCCGGAGGGGCCGCGGTCGGCGAGGGCGCACGCGGAGGAGGTGCGGCACCTGCGGCAGCTGCTGACGCCAGAGCAGGGCCGCGACCCGGGCTACGACATCGACTACCCCGCTTGGGAGCGGTGGTTCGCCTTCGAGCACGAGGAGGCGCGACCTCCGCGACGTCTCACATGGCTCCCCGCCGCTGTCCCTCGTCGTGCGTGACGAGGACCAGGTGGCGAAGGCCGCCTACCAGGCTACGCTGGCGGCTCTCCTCCGGGAGAGCGAGGAGGAGGAGGTGGCGTACGAGGCGCGCATGGTGGAGGCCATGGCGCTGTTTGCGGCCGGCGACTGTGTTGTGCCGCCGCTGGCCCCGCCGTCGCCAGCCAAAGCCGAGCCAGAGCCGACCCCCATCAAGTGCTACTCTTGGACCGAGGTAGTGTGCGAGTGGGTCAGCACGCCACCGGTCTGGATGGGGACGATGGAGGCGCATGAGCATGCCTACATCGAACAACGGCGCCAGCGAAGGCTGGCCGAGGAGCGCAGTGAGGGCGAGTACCTCGAGCAGCTGGAGCGCGAGGTGGGTGTAGCAACTACTTTCCGAATATAAAATGCACGTATCATTTCTTTTAAAATTATTCTCAAAGCTATGCATGTTCCTTTAGGACTGTATCAAATAAATGCAGAACCATCTCTACAATAATCGTACTAGAACAAGTTGTAGAGAGTTCCAGAAATGAAGCGGCCAAATTGTTTTTCTATTCTCAAAACTGTACACATGGAGGCAACATTACTTCATTCTTCAGTTAAAGCAGTAAGACTTGAGGATCTGGAGAGCATACAAGTAATGTAATGTAAAATTATGTAAAAAGCTGATGTTGGGCAATAGCACTATGGCACCCTCAGTCCAGTGTTGGCAAATCAGCAGTCAGTCAGGGTTTATATTTTTGCGGGAACACAGAGTATATATTGTCCATGTGTAGAAACCGATATAGGGATGTACTTGTCGCAGATTAAAATGTATAATTGACAGCACAAGCTTCCTTCCTTCATTAATTAGTTCTAATCAGGTAGGACAGCCTAGGGTTTCCTTTTGTACAAACAAACATAGTTTGGGGGGGGGGGGGGGGGGGGGTGGGGTGCCGGCCGGCCTTGCTGGATCTGGAGAGCTGGAGCCGCCTTGGTGGAGAAGGCGGAGAAGAGGGGCCTAGTATTATGGTTTCCTTCAACATTGATTCGTGGAGGCAACGAAGATATGGGTGTGAGGTTTCCACTTACAGGTCAACATTACGTACATCAGGCTGGGGCTAATAGATTACGTCTTCGTGGCTGGCTCACGGGTCACTGTAAATACGTTTTGTACTGGGTTCAGAACAGACTAGTACTTTTTTCTAAACACATTGGATTTTCGTGCACATCTGACATCCACGAGCGTAGACTCAGATTACATAACCGATCCAACCCATAATTTTCACAAATCCAAAAATATCCAAGTGTGATCGAAGTCTGCGAGCAAATGGACCCCGAGCTCGACAAATAGATAATCTACTCAAGAAACAATGTCGTGCGTACCCGGGCTGTAAATAGGCTATATGAAAACAAGACATTAACAGGCCTTCAATGAGCCGGCCCTCTAACTTTTGACCATGTCAAATGGGACTTAAGCATGCTTTAGACTGGGCCGGCCCTCTAACTTTTGACCAAGTCAAGTGGCCCTTAGTAGGCTTTAGACCGGGTCAGTCTTTCTAACCTAAATGGGCCACTATTAGGCTATACCACGTGTTGACGTTTCATAAGCGCATCTCATCCATTGGAGAGATGACACCTGTCTCAACGCAGAGCTGACGCGTTGTTCTGTTGGTGAATGAGAATTTGACACATGAAAATTTGTCATTGGTTGGGGCTGTTAACGGGTATCGGATCCAAATCCTGCACCTAATAGCTTAACGGTGACTACCATATGTCGGTTATCCTTGACAAAAACACTTCCATGACGCGGCATTCATTATGAAGGAAGTGCACACTTCCGTGAGGATAAATGGATTGTTGTCATTGAACACTTCCACAAAGGCACAAGTATGACTATCTTGATTGTGTCATAAAATCGTCACGAATGTATATGCATGACAAAAAACATGACCTACTATGACAAACACGTCTCATCATGTTTTTTTAATGGTTGTTGTGTTTAGGTGCGCCGTGCGATGGTGGTGGGGTCTGATGTGCCTCTATCCCACCTTGAGACCGACTAGTGATGGGCCCGCCTTGAAACCGACTAGTGATGGGCTTGGTGTAGAGACGTTTTCTTGTGTGTCTAGTACATGTGGTTCTCTCACGTCTACCAGATACAGTCGGTTGTTTTTCGTGCGCCTAGTACATCCATGCCCTCAGGGTTGGCCGGACCGGCTCCTAGGATCATGAGGCATCACGTTCCATATGATCCCTCTGATCCTATTTATGGCAACAAAAAAAATGATAAATAGTTCCCATGCCTGCTCAGTTGCCTTTGTTTTTTGCACAAAGGGCGCAATAGGGTGATCATATTTTGCATAGAGCGAAGGACAGGAGTTCATCTATCTCACAAGTCTACGCTCGCCCGCTCCTAGGCTAGGCCCGCCCCGCCCCGCGCCGCTGGCCGCTCCGGCCGCGGCGGCCACCACTCCAGCATCGCTGCCCCGCCCAGAGGGCCGCTGCCGCCCATGCCGGCCCCGCCACCGCCCCGGGATCCCGCATCCCCACCAGCCAAGCTTCCGCGGCGCCTTCCTCTCCCCGTTCTCCGGCCGCGCCAGTGTGGGGGACGCCCCCGCAAATCCTGCCGCGGGGCGCTGACCTCGAGGGCGCCCCTTCCCTTGGACCGACGGGTCTTCACGCGCCCCCCCCCCCCCCGCCAGAGCAGCCCCCGCTTCGATCCATTGTAGTTGTGCCCTCCCCGCGCGCCTGCTTCGGGGCCGGCCGCCATTGATGAGGGATGGACTCGCTATCAATCCCGCAGGAGCAAGAAGGCAGGCAGGCGTCCGCCGGGCATTCCTCGACGCCTCCGCGGGCCCGGCCCTGGGCGCTCCCCTCCCTCGCCGGGGCGCGAGGCCTTCTTAAAGAGGTTCAAGGGCCTCTGCTTCCGCTGCCTTAGCCCTCACCACCGCCGCGTCGACTGCCACGACCCCCTCCATTGCATCGTCTGCAAGCTCCCGGGCCACTTTGGCAGGGAGTGCCCCAAGAACAAGAGAAGCCGGGCCGTGGGCGAGCAGCAAGCCCGTCCGGTGCGGGAACGCCTTGTGTTCCCCGCCGGCCACTCTCCGCCCCCGATGGCGCCGGCGAGCGCCCCCTGCATCGACCACGGGCGTCGGCCGAGGACCAGCCACAAGGTGATCGCTTCCACCCCGGAGATGGAGCAGCAGGTCTTCCTGCTGCAGCAGCACGCGGTGGTGGTCACCGCGATGTCGAAGCTGCACGCGGCCAGCCCCCTCTCCATCGGCCGGGCCATCGAGCGGGAGTTTCAGATCCCCCCGCACCTCCTCCGCGTCACCAGCCATGATCTCGAAGATTTCTTCGTCCACTTCACCATGCCGACGCACAAGGATCTCGCCGTCCGTCGCGGCTCGATCACCGTGGACGGCGTCGCCTTCCTCCTGGAGCCGTGGAGGGAGGACACACATGCGATCCATGACACCTGGATGCTCCACGTCCGCGTCGTCATGGAGAAGCTGCCCATGCAGCTGTGGACCCTGGAGGGCGCGAAGGAGGCGTTGGGCGACAAGGTGATCATCGACCGCCTCGACAACTGCACTTTCAAGCGTGCGGACACGAAGCTCTTCGCCGTCTGGGTGTGGGTGTGGCAGCTCCACTACATCCCAACCAAGCGGACGCTTTGGAAGCACGCACGGGGGGCTGGCAGGGTGGAGGAGATGATGGGCTTCTCGCCGCCGAGCAGGGTGGTCGCGCCGCCCCCTGACCTGCTCCGATGGGATGTCCTGGTGCACATCGACCGCGTTGAAGACTGGACGCCTCTCTCCCCCCGCTCCTCGCACTCTGGGCAGAGCGGGCTCCCTTCCTCCGACGACGACCGCCCATACCCGCGCTTCCCACCTGCGGGAGGCTGGGTGGCAGGTGTGGAGGACGGTAGGCCATCGCAGGACTCGGGGCCTCGCCTGCGCCCTCCCGCGCAGGTGGCGTCCTCGGGCTGCAAGGGCATGCCCTCGGCTGGCCACAGGCGCAGCCACGACGGCGACGACAACCAGAGGAGGTCCTGGAAGGACACGCTGCTGGGTCGGGGCCGTGGCAAGGAGCCAGCCATGCCCCCGGCCACGGAATGCCTCCGCAGCCGCACGCCCACCTCGCGGCACAGCCGGAGCCGCCCCCGCGACGGGCGTCAGGGCCACGCCGCCAAGAAGGGAAGGGCAGGGCCCCAGGCGGCGTCGTCCTCTGGGACGGCTGCTGTCCCGCCAAACCCGCTGCTGGCGCCGCCCTGCCACCTGCCAAGGGCAAAGGGCGGGCCACCGAGCGTCGGTGACCCGGTGGCGGCCTTCTTCGACGAGGTGGAGAGGGAGCTGCCCCCTCCTCCTCGGGTGGACCCGCGGAGGAGCGCGGTGGACAGGGCTGCCGGGGCCTCCGTTGACAAGCCGCTCTGCTTCGACGAGAACACAGACGCGCCCGGCAATCTCGACGACGGCATAGACATGGGCCCGACCCTCTCCCTCGCCCAGCACACCCCCGGAGTGGCCACCTCGCACTCCCTGCAGCTCGGCGCGGTCACCTCCCAGGTGTGTCACCTGTAGCTCTCTGACGCGGGTGGCCATGGCGCCCCGCCAGGCCAGCTGTTCGCCACCCCGCCGCCATCAGTGCTGGGGAAGGCCCCGTCTCGCGCCAAGACGTCGGCTCGCTCCAGGCCTGCAGCTCCACCGTCCCGACAGAGCGCTCGCCAGGCAGCCAACCCATCCACTGTTCCGGTCAGCCAGAGGGCCACTCTTCGCATCATGCACGGCCTGGGCATCCTGGGACCAAAGGAGACCATGATGGCCAAGGCTGCTGAAGCGTTGATCCGCCGCTTCGACGAGCCGCTCTCTGACGCCGACATCAAGGCCATTGCCAAGCTCACCAACCTCGACGCCGCGGCCCTCAAGATCACCGCGGGCATGCACGGACAAGACGGAGAGGCCGTTCAGGCCGATGCTTCCCCATGTTAGGTTCCTTCAGTAGTTTTAGTCTCCGGCGACGCTCAGCGTGCGGCTGGGTAGAGTTAGGTCTCTCCATGTGCTATATCTGTCATAGGTGCTCTCATAGCAGGGGCATAGTTGGTCGCCGGCGGGATTTGGGGCCTATTGGTGGCCGCCGGCGCCCCCCCGGACCGATGGTGGTGTACTTGTGTTGGTTCTCTAGTAGTATTAGTCGCCGGAGTAATCGCCTGTCTCCCCCATGATTGACACAAACTACCAAATCATGTGCTGGAACGTGCGAGGGCTCAACTCGCCGGCCCGGCGACCTGTTGTGTGCGAGACGGCAGAGACACACAAGCTGGCCCTTCTCTGCCTGCAAGAGACCAAGATCGACGAATGGAACAGATCGTTAGTTAGAGATGTTGGCGGGAGTAGGCTAGCCGACTGCGTCGTTCTCCCGGCGACTGGCACTCGTGGAGGCGTAGCAATTTTCTGGGACAAAAGCCGCGTAGCCGTGCAGTCCCATGCCATCGGCCATTTCTCCATCACGGCCAAGGTTACCGTAGCTGCTTCAGCTTCATCCTTTTGGATGACAACCGTCTATGGGCCTGTCGACGAGGGGAGGAAAGATGAGTTCCTGGCCGAACTTGCTCGAGCTGCACCACCGACGGACGCCCCCTGGCTAATCAATGGCGACTTCAACCTAATCTACGAGGCGCGCGACAAGAACAACAGCAACATAAACCGCCGAATCATGGGCAAATTCAGAGCGGCGATCGACGCGGCAGGCTTGAAAGAGATCAAGTGCAAAAATAGGAAATTCACATGGAGCAACGAACGGACGACGCCTACCCTAGTCAGCATCGACAAATTCTTCTGCAATTTGGCCTGGAGCACCATGTTCCCGTCTTACCTCCTCCATGCCGCTTCAACATCGTGCTCCGACCATTGCCCCTTGCTGCCGTCTGAAGCTTCTTCACCTCGTCGCGCGGCCCGCTTTCGCTTTGAGTCTTTCTGGCCGCGCTTCCCTCGCTTCCACACCACGGTTCAGCGTGCGTGGAATCGACCGGTCGCCTCCGGCTGCGCTTTCCAACGCCTCAACACCAAGCTAGCTAGGGTGGCAAGAGACCTGAAGATTTGGTCGAAGGGTTTCTTCAGCGAGCCTAGGGTTCAGTTGCACATGGCGAACGAGATCATTCTGCTCCTTGACGTTGCACAGGAATGCAGGCAGCTCTCGGGCGTAGAGTTGCAGCTGCGGAGGCAGCTTAAGCTGCGCGTTCTCGGCCTTGCTGCGATTGATAGAGCCCGCAAACGGCAGGCGTCGCGGATCACCTCGCTACGTGCGGGCGATGCCAGGACGGCGTTTTTCCAGGCAAAAATCAACTCCAGGCGACAAAAAAACTTCATCCACGCCCTCCACAGCGGCCGCGCCATCGCCACCTCCCATGAAGACAAGGAACAGATCATCCATGAGCACTTCAGCTCCACCTTAGGGACGGCGACACCGCGTAGCTGCACCATCAGCTGGGACGCTGTCCGCCTGCCAACCCTGCCTGCGGCCGGCCTCGACAACCCGTTTACCGAAGACGAGGTGTGGGTGGCGATCTGCAAGTCTCCGCAGGAAAAGTCCCCGGGACCAGATGGCTTCAACGGCTCATTCTTCCGCTCCTGCTGGTCGATCATCAAGGACGACGTCATGGCGGCCTTTCATCAGTTCTACAACCTCGCGGGCCGCAACATGTCCATGATCAACAACGCAACGATCATCCTCCTATCGAAGAAGGACGGGGCGACGACGATCGCTGACTTCAGGCCTATCAGCCTGATCCATTCAATCGCGAAGCTCATCTCCAAGGTCCTCTCCATTAGGCTCGCCTCCGTCATCAGCTACATCATCTCGCCTGCGCAGACAGCTTTCCTGAAGACAAAGTGCATACATGACAGCTTCCTCTATGTGCAAAACACTGTCAGGGCCCTGCACCGCCGCAAGACACCGTGTCTTCTTATGAAACTAGATATAGCGAAAGCCTTCGACACCGTGTCCTGGGAGTATCTCCTCGAATTGCTTCAGAAGCTAGGGTTTAGCGCGCGCTGGAGGGACTGGATCGCGCGTCTTCTCGTCACCGCCTCATCTTCGGTCTCCCTCAACGGCGCCACAGGCCCAAGGATCCTCCATTTACGTGGATTGTGTCAGGGCGACCCGCTGTCCCCTTTCCTTTTCATCTTAGCTATCGACCTGTTGCATCACCTCATCGCCGCGGCTGTGGATCAGCAGCTTCTGCACCGTCTCCCTGGACGCGACCTTGCACTACGGGTGAGCCTCTACGCTGATGATGCAACCATCTTCTTAAACCCTAGCCGCGACGAGGTCGACTCCCTGCTGCGCATCCTAGATGACTTCGAAAAAGCGACCGGCCTATGTATCAACCCAGCCAAGTCTACGGTCTCCCCCATCCGCTGTGAGAACGTCAACATGGAGGAGGTGCTGCAGGGATTTCAGGGCTCGATCGCCCCGTTCCCCATTAGATACCTTGGCCTCCCGATCACCACGGGCCGTCTACGCCTCGTCCACCTTCAGTTCATCATCGATAGAATCAAGGCGAGGCTGGCAGAATGGAAGGGCAAGCTACTGCCCATGGCGGGACGCCGGGTGCTCATCCGCTGCGTCTTGAGCGCAATGCCTACCTTCGCGCTCACCGTCCTCCGTGTCCCAAAGAAGATCCTCAGAGAGATTGACAAGTGCAGGCGACGCTTCCTTTGGCGCCAAGATGAAGAGATCACGGGTGCCAGCTGCAAGGTCAACTGGCCGACGGTGTGTGCCCCCACGGAGCATGGAGGCCTTGGCATCCCCGACCTGCAGCGCTTCGGTAGGGCGCTCCGGCTTCGTTGGCTCTGGATCGCCTAGCACAACCTGCAAAGGCCCTGGGTCGGCTCTGAACTGCCATGCGGCGAGGCGGACCTGGCGCTCTTCTTGGCCTCGACAAAGGTGACGATCGAAGACGGGACACGGGCATCCTTTTGGCGCTCTCCGTGGCTTGGGCAGGCAACCCTCTCCCAGGGCTTCCCCGAGCTCTTCGCCCACTCTCGAAGAAAACACCGATCGGTCCTCGACGCGCTCACCGACGACACCTGGATCCGGGACATGGCCCACGGGCAAAATCAGCACCTCCTCGCGGACGTTCTTGCCTTGCACCGCGAGTTGCAACGATCGGTGCCGCCCCTCCAACCTGGAGTGCCAGACGACCTGACCTAGAAGCATTCTAGCTCCGGGACGTACTCGGCCAGGTCCGCATACCAGGCCCAGTTTCTAGGCACGACGGTGACCATCTTCGACAACTTGATCTGGAAAGCCTGGGCGCCGGGGAAGATCAAAATCTTCGCGTGGCTCCTACTGCGTGACAGGCTCTGGCGCAACGACAGGTTGCAGAGGCGGGGCTGGCCGAATGGCTACTTCTGCCAGCTCTGCGTCAGAAGCCTCGAATCATCGCACCACCTATTTTGGACCTGCCCGGAGGCTAGGCAGGTCTGGACTGCGATCGGGCATTGGCACGGCTGCTCCGCCCTCTCCCCCGCGGATAGCTGGGACTGCGGAAGCTCCAGCACGATCATCCGTAGCATGATTGCGTGCATTGATCCATCTCGACGACATGGTGCGCGGTCAATCCTGCTCCTAACCTGCTGGGAAATTTGGCAAGAGAGAAACAACTGCACCTTTCGAAACAACCTCCCGAGTGTGCGAGAAATCATCAGGCGTATCCGAGACAACATCGAGCTCTGGAGGATTGCGGGCGCAATGTGCATCGAGAGTCCCTTCGGGGAGCCACCTTGAGAGGAATTTTTCCTTTTCTGTACTAGGGTTTTCCGGCCGCTTGTGGCTGGCCCTACACACTTGATCCTCGGATCCTCACCTCCCCTTTGTTTTCCCATTGCTTCCTGCTATAATCAATGAAAAGCCAGTAATTGCTGGATCTTTCAAAAAAATAAATAATATTTTGCATATGGCTCAGCAAATAAAATTCATATAGTTCAGCTAAATTTTTGACTATAATTGCTCTTTGCGCAAAGAGGGTGCAACGGATCATCTAGTAAGGTACAAGATCCATCGTTTGGGAGACGGGGGAGAGGTCAGCTTCTACAGCATTGATGGTATTTAGAATGGATAAGAGTAGGTAGAGAGGACATGAGTGAGGACATCAACACGCAAAGAGAGTCAGCGTCCTGTTGGGTTGCCCATATGTTGAGGTGGGAACTTGTCATCTGAGCTGCCAGGTGCCAAGCAGAGGCACATGATTGAGTCAACGATCACAAGCGGCACATATTCTTAGAGAGAGAGAGAGAGAGAGAGAGAGAGAGAGAGAGAGAGAGAGAGAGAGAGAGAGAGAGAGAGAGAGAGAGAGAGAGAGAGAGAGAGAGAGAGAGATCAATGTCATAGGTTGGAGTGATTGGGTTGGGACGTGTATTTCCTGGGTCGCGGATGTTTCCTATTTTTTATTCACTTATGCCATTTTTCAAGTAACAATGGGAGTTGGCTGGTTTCTTTATCAATTGTTTTCCATGTTGAGAAAGGGTGGGGGGAAGGAGGTCGAACCATTTAAACCGCTAACACTCCTTGAAAGTTAAATAAATAGGCACAAATAGTAGGAAATTTACTGCACCGGTCAAAATTTGTTATAAAATAGTTGTGTGAAGAACTGAGGTTTTAAGTAATCTATTAGAGTTACTCATAGACTAATGTAATCGATCTATATGTTTGTTTTCTTCGCTATATTTATTCACAGCTCCATGGATTTAGCTTTTAAGCAGTGATCCTAGTATAAATGAAAGCTTCAAGTGCACTTAGCAATCGCTATATTTATTAATAACTCTACAAAGTTTGCCTTTAAGCAGATTTTTATGAGACTAGACATATTATTATCACTTCCAAACATAACTCTATTACTGCAGGATACAAAGTGCTCAATTGCTAAATGAAAGCTTCAAGTGCACTTGATATAGTAAATATCCATTGAAGTTCTATACGACGATGCAAATCTTGCAGTTGCAGAAGCCGAAGAACAGACCATCACACCAATACTGTGTGACTTTATAATACCAACGATGTTGGCAATGATACAGACATTCAGACTTTATACAAAATGTCATCCTGTCGCGCTTAATCTCACAGTTCTCTGTGCATCTCAAATATATTAAGGGTTAGAGCATAATAGTGGGACATCAAGTGTAACAACATACCATGCTAAAACTATTGCATAATTGGTAACATGTATTATTCCTCCACGGCATAGAAACAATGTGCATCAACATCATATTTAAGAAAACTTCTAGTAATCCCATAAGAAACCTATTTCAGAAGAGCAAAAGCCAGAACATACCTGCAGTCATACTGCTTCCTAACAACACAAGCATCACCATAAAACAAGCAGCGACAGACCGTTTGTCCATCCTTCAATTCCACACCCGACGAGGCCCAAGGAACGGTATATAATGTCAAATGGATAAGGAACAAAGTATCTTATATATAGACTTAAAGGTAAATAAAGCTGCATCCAAAAGATATCATGACCACATACCAGCAGGTGGTCCCCACTAAGGCTAAAGGGATAGATGATATCAAATGGATATGGTTCAACAAGCCATCTATAGACATCTTAAAAGGGACATAATGAATTGCATGCAAGAGATAACATGACCAAAGGAAAATCAATTGTAATTAATGACCAAGCATACAAAATAAAATTATGATGGATACTCTCATAAAAAATAGAAACATCAAACTTTAATTTTGTACATAAAAAAACTATAGATGTTCGATCCACTTTAAAGTTGTATGTCTATCTGCTACAAGGGACGGATCCAGGATTTAAAGTTACCAGGGGCGGACTTTTGAAGGAAACAAAAAATCGAAGCCACAATACAATCAAATAAGACAATCAAGAAAATAATTGGCCAAGTGTATGCATGCAGGCAAGACGGTCAATACAATAAATTTATCAAAGTAGTTTACGTCTCAAGAACTAGGCCAACACGACAACAAATTAAACATGATAGAAGATAGAACAGGATAGAAGACTAGGGGCGAGCGAAAGAACCTGGTCCTTGTTGCCTCTGTTGGCTGCTCGTTTCTTGTTTTGAGCAGGGACAGTGGCGACCACGGCGGCGGCGGCGACTCCGCTTCCCGTGTGGACGGCATCGCGAACAGGCGGACTCGCTTCTCCTTCTCCATCTAGCACCATCGGCTGGACACACTTAGGCAGCGTCGGCGACTGCAAGACAGCAGTGGAGGCGGCGCCGCGTCGGCAGGGCGTGATCGCTGGAGGCGTGAGTTCAGGACGATCGGTTCCACCATCGATAGAAAAGTATATTGTGTACGTGAAAATCAGGCTGCGTACCATAGCATAACTAATGGGCTCTTCTAATTTTTATTGGGCTTACTACTTGATTGGCCCATCTATAGCTAGCGAGCAGTTACCTGCCCAATCGTTTTTCTCTTCCCTCGTCGACAGCTGAGACCTGATTCCTTCGAGCGAACCTGCTCGCCTCCCATGGTGGCCGCCGGGCAAAATCAGTAGGGGGGTACCCTAGGTTTCGAAAATTTACCCGGGGCGGCCGCCCCTACATGACCCCACGGTGGAGCCGCCCCTGAAGGGAAGGGAAGGGAAGGGGTAGAATTTCTGTTGATGCATGCTTTCTCATGTTGTTGTACGGTACACAGAATGATGAACTTCCTGGACCCCCCTTGCAACTGCAAAAATAAGAAAAAAAGAATACAAATACAATATGTACCTTCAATATCAACGTACCACTTGACAAAGAAAATAGTTCATATATTTAACTAAGCGTCTGATATCCTATCTGCTTCGACCATTGTCTTCCCCATAAATAGTGTCTAGAAACTAAGAGTAACATTTTCTATAATTCTAATTTCATTCTGATAGTTCTTGTTCTAACACATTTGAATCTGAAATCATATCTGATGTTTCCGGAAGGAGATGAATGAATGCATTTATTTTGCCTTCCCAAATCTTTATTTAGTGCTGGGCCAAATTGTTGCTGGGACCCCAGGCCATGCTGGAGCGGATACCCTGGCCCCAGCTGATACCTGTGAATGTCATCCTTCATTTATTTATTATCCAAAATTAGTCCAAAAGAATCCATGCACTTTTTGTCATGGGTGTCACTCAGTAAATTTCACATGTTAAATTCATCCCAGTTGTAGATATCTCTGGTGGGCTAATGAGTTGTTCCTTCCAGGAACGCATCGACCTCTGATAGTAGTATATCTCACATATCCTGAATGTTTGTCGAGAAAGCTTCTTTTCCAAACTGGTCTCGATGAGGCAGAGCTCAAGGGCTATACACCAGATGTTGCAAGTGTTGTACGGATACTCCAACAATGTCTAAACCCTTATTTATGTCCCTTCAATTTCATTTCTCAGATGTAATTTTGACCTTGTGCTCTTTTGGTGACTTGGAAATGTCTAGATATTTGCTGCTATATAAATAAATAAAAGGAAAGGCAATGACTAGATCTGAATTCTGCAGGCTTCTCCAAAGACGCCAGCAATGGTTGTTGCTGGCTATTGGTTGCTACCTTAAGGTGTTGTATATCAGTTTGGCTGCTGGCTTCTCTGCTCGAAATATTGCAGGCTTCTCCAAAGACGTCAGTTTTGCTGCACTTCAAATTTAAAGGATGATGCTGATTGCAGACTTCAAACTCTGTCTGCAATTTCAATCAATTATAAAGACATGTATCTCACTCTAACGTTTCCCTATTTATGCATTTTTATAATATAAAGAACATGTCTGGCGGCTTCTTGCTACAAAGTGGCTCTGCACTCTCTCAAGCTGAATGAATGCAATCAAATAGTATGCTATTTTAATGTCCTAGAGCACGCTGAAGCCAAGCAGAGACAAAAATTGCATCATTACTGAACAACCACATTTGCAAAATTCTATGTACCACTCCTCACAACATTCAGAATAGCAGCATAAGTTTTCACCGTAAAGACAAACCGAGAGAATTAGTAGGACGATCAAATGTTGTCTGTATTGAATCACCCACGCATGGTACAACATATAGAGCGCTAGAGTAGTTACAGAAGCCCGAAGGATGTGGCACGCAGGCTTGGGCGTGATCTATGATCCTATATACTAGGAATACAGGTACATACAGATACACAGGTACAATACACGTTAACACCCCCCTCAGCCGGAACTCCATGTGGAAGGATGTTGAGGCTGGTTCGAAACTCGTGGAAGACCTGTGACGGAAGGCCCTTGGTGACGAGATCTGTGAACTGCGAGCTAGAGGGTACGTGAAGAACACGAATGTCGCCGAATGCCACCCGGTCACGCACAAAATGGAGATCAATCTCGATGTGCTTCGTGCGCTGGTGTTGGACAGGATTGGAGGCAATGTAGGAGGCCGAGACGTTGTCACAATAGACAACTGTGGCATGTGTGTGTGTGTGTGTGTGTGGGGGGGGGGGGACGGAGCTCATGCAAGAGTTGGCGCAACCAACACGCCTCAGCAACACAGTTGGCGACGCCACGATACTCGGCCTCAGCGCTCGAACGAGAGACAGTGGCTTGCCGTTTAGATGACCAAGACAGCAGGTTGTGGCCGAGGAAAACACAGAAGCCCGATGTGGACTTGCGTGTGTCCGGGCAACCAGCCCAATCGGCATCGGTGTAGGCCACAAGATCTAGAGGATAGGACTTGTACAGCTGCAAGCCAAAGTGGGTGGTGCCACGAAGATACCGTAGAATGCGTTTGACAAGTTGCATGTGAGAATCGCGAGGTGCATGCATGAATAAGCACACTTGTTGAACCACATAGGAGAGGTCCGAGCGAGTAAGAGTGAGGTATTGTAGGGCACCGGCTAAGATACGGTAGAGAGTGGGGTTGTCGAGGAGGCGGCCAGCATGAGCGGAGAGTTTGGATTGTGTATCAATGGGAGTGGATACGGGCTTGCAATTGAGCATCTTGGCGTGTTCGAACTTCAAGGGCATACTGCTATTGGCAGAGAAACAACCCATGTGTGTTGGGTGTGACGTTGATGCCAAGGAAGTGACGAAGCTCTCCAAGGTCGGTCATGAAAAACTCACGTTTAAGGGATGAGATAGCGTGGTGGAGAGCATGAGGCGTGCTTGCGGTGAGGATGATGTCATCAATGTACACAAGAAGGTAAGCGATGGAGTCATCACGTTGCAAGATAAAGAGAGAGGTGTCGCTCTTGGACGCATGGAAACCAAGGGACAAAAGGAAGGAGCGGAAGCGATGGAACCAAGTGCGGGGTGCCTGCTTCAAGCCATATAGGGACTTACGAAGGAGGCACACGTGGTCCGGCCGAGAGTAATCCACGAACCCAGCTGGTTGAGCACAATACACCGTCTCCTTGAGATCGACGTGGAGGAAAGCATTCTTGACGTCGAGTTGGTGGATGGGCCAAGAGCTAGATGTGGTGATGCTGAGCACAACTCGAATGGTGGCCGGCTTGACGACCGGACTGAATGTCTCATCGTAGTCGACCCCCTCCTTTTGAGTGAACCCTCGGACCACCCAATGTGCCTTGTACCGAGCCAAAGTGCCATCGGTGTTGAACTTGTGGCGAAAAATCCACTTGTCAGTCACCACGTTAACACCTGCAGGTTTGGGAACCAACGACCAAGTAGAATTCTTGATTAAAGCATCATATTCATCTAGCATTGCACGTTGCCAATTGGCATCTTTGAGCGCGGAATGGTACGTGGGAGGAATGGGAGAGATAGGGGTGGTGGGTGTGTGGGTGAGAAAGAGACATTTGGGTTGGCAGAAACCAGACTTGGACCTGGTTTGCATTTTATGCGAGTTGTGTGTGGGTTTTACGGGCTGTGCATGAGCTGGTAGACGTGGCTGCACGGGAGTGGAGGGTGCGGAAGGGGAGGTAGATTGCGTGGGGTCTGGAGCAGGACCGACAGGTGATGGATCCGAGGCGGATCCGGGCGTAGGGGAAGAGCCGCTGTGGGAGGAGGGGGTAGTGCCGAAGATGAGGGAAGGAGAAGTGCCGGCGGTGGTGCCGGCGCCGGTGGACAAGCTGGAGAGAGTCCCCGGCGAGGTGGCCGAGCTGGTGGCCGGAGCCGTGGCGGGGGAGGACGAGTGCTCGGCCATGGAAGGGCGGACCTGGAGTCTGATACCAAGTAGGACGATCAAATGTTGTCTGTATTGAATCACCCACGCATGGTACAACATATAGAGCGCTAGAGTAGCTACACAAGCCCGAAGGATGTGGCACGCAGGCCTGGGCGTGATCTATGATCCTATATACAAGGAATACAGGTACATACAGATACACAGGTACAATACACGTTAACAGAATTCACTGCAAAGCATTCATCAGATTAATCCAGTCAAATACCACATAAGTTTTCCTCATTAAGTTCTAAGCAGTTCCGCAGATAAAAAGGGAGAATTAAATACTGCGGATAATAATGATAGTATACAGAGTGCTATGAACCAACGCTTCACGAACAAGTTCCAATAGCTTAGTAACACACTAGTTGAGAGTTTAGAGGAACATCTCATCCCCAAGAAACTGAAACCAGCTAGGCAAAAGGGTAGTACAGAGTTTGGATGAACATCTCATCCTTAAGAAATTGAAACTACTCCTCGGCCTTGTCGTGTAGGCAGGCTCGAGACAGCCCCTTAAGTCCTGCCCCTCCTTCTCTGTCTTACACCCCTTCTTGGACTTGTAGCAGGCGCTCATGAAGGTACTGTAAATAGTTCTCCCAGCAGTGCTCGTGCCACGCGTCGAGCACCCTCCAGAAGTCCTTCTCCTATGCTTGGAATATATGACCTGTTATTGGGAGATTAACGTGTAAACTTCCAGGAAAGTGTAATCAGTATATATGCTCATCCCTCAAACACGTTCAATTGCTGTGAGCTAGTATTATGTTTACCTTGGTTGTCGCCAGAAACCACACTAGGTTGCTGGTTCTATAGCAATGGCTTGATAATGACAGGACAAGACAAATGTTATGAGACTGAATTTCACTTGAAAATATATGAACACTGTCAAACAGTTTTATGTTATGGAAATGTTTGGCTTGTGGTGACTGCCTAAATAATCGTTGACAGGATTCAGGTTGTCAAACAGTATGGGGTTCAAATATTCTCTGTCAAATATGATTTACAGTACCAATCACCTGTCCAAAGATTGTTCTATTTCGGTCGGTTGGGGACAACCAGATATATGCATGTGCTTTAACAGAGCAACATTTACTGAAACACAAATGGACCTGAGACCTGAGTGTTGGGATCTACGGTAGGGTGCATCGACTGCAAATTAAAATTTCCTACGCGCAGAACAACCAAGAACATGCTATGGGAGATGGATCACAAATCATTACCACTAGACGCGCAATGCCGTGTAGCGGAAGTAGATTTGAGGCAGCGCGTTCCCGGAGTCGTCTCCTCCTTGCCGGTCTCCCACATAGCCGATCGGATCCCGCGAACAGGTTCGCCGGAGTGGTGCAAGTGCACCGCCTCTAACGGTATCCGCACGTGCAGGAGGAACATCATGCGGCGGACTGCTAGGTCCAATCACACAACCGGCGGCGAGTGGAGGTGGCTATTCGCAACACACGCAAAGCCCTAACAACGGCGCAGAAGCGATCAACTGAATAAGTGTGCCACACCTCCACAATTTATAGGCGTCCATCACGGGCTCAAGACTTGGGCCTCGCACAGACCCTAAAGCCCACAAGTCTACTCGGCCATAATCCGAATACAGCTCGGATCACATCCGACCAGTGTCCTCGGATCCGACCTCGTAGGTTCCTTCCCTTAAGCGTGCAACCCCTTAGGTTCAAGCCGGCTTGGTCACAGTTCGGATCACCTCCAAACTGCACTGTTGGTAGCGGCCTCTAGCAAGGCATGCCGAACACCAAGCAGACTATGAAGCTGGTTAGGCGAACCTATACAACGTGTCATACTACTGTTCCCTTTGCCTCATGATATATGTTGTCGGGCTCAAGGCGAGACTGTCATCCTTGTGCTAGCCCGACCTCTTTCTCGTTCCAGTGATACCGACCACTATCCGGATTATCTCATAATCCTTGTCGCATGACCACGCTTATCCTTGTCGGATCACACGAGGGGCCCAGAGTATATCTCTCCTAATCGGAGGGGAAAATTCCATCTTGCTCGACCATGTCTCACAGCATGGGACTGGACAAACCCGAAACCTACCTTTGTAACTACCAAGTCACGGAGTAGCATTTGGTCGGCCCAAAGCAAGTCTATCACCATCCCAAGTACATGCGTCAGCTCAGGTCTTAGGACACAGAACGTATGTTGTACTAGAGACTCACAGATGACATATCGCTGCGTCTCATAGTCGGGTCTGTCTGACTCGGACCTTATCTCGACTCGGATCCGAGTACGTCGAATCCGACCAGACCTTTCCATGTCCATATTATCCGGTTAGCATCCAATGCTCCATGGCTAGTGAGACCAAGCCATCGACCGTGTCATATGCTAGTCTAGTTGGCTGCGCATCCACACAACCCTTTCGACTAGGGATCTTTTAGGACAGTCGTCATACAATTCATAGTCTCACAAACAAGTCACGTACTTGCTGATACACATCATTGATAATGTCCAAGGACTATCTTTATTCACAAACACATAGGAAATATCATCATACATGATTGCCTCTAGGGCATATCTCCAACACTGAGCAATCCTCAACATACAGTCGCTCCAGTGCTCGAGAACTTCCAAATTGGCAAAATTCGCTATAGTTTCTATGTCTCGAATGTTCACCAAACGGAGTTACTTAGAGAGGATGGTAATATCATTGCCTTCTGCGTATTCAACTCAGGACAACCATCGATAATCATTATCTCCAAAATGGGGAGCCTATCAACTAGCAGGGATGTCAACTCTTTACAATATTCAATACAAATGTAATTAACAACAGTTAGATAAGCCGGTGTCAGGGATTCATCAAGACTAAGTAATCGCCTGCACCAATGAATATTTAGTCTAGCAAGGGATGAGAATGCTACGGTACCGCTGCTTCTTCTTGCTTCAGACACCCTGCGTGAATGAGAAGATGTATGCCTTTGTATTAGAGAAGAAAGATGTCATACAAAAACCGAAAGATGTGACGGAACTACAATTAATATTCAGGGGCGGCTCGATCGGGATCGGTGTCCAGGTGGGATTCTGTCGGGCTGGGCCGACAGTTCAGGGAAGTTCGGGAGCTGTCTTCGGGCCCTACATAGGGCTATTATGAGGGAGCTGTCTTCGGGACCTATACAAAAACCGAACGAGACGCCCCTCCCCGACCCCCTCCTTGCTGCTCCTTCCTAGCCTCCCTCCTCGCCGCTCCTCCCCTCGATCGTCGGCCTCCGCCGTGGTTCGCCGCCGAAAATCCGCCGGATCCAGCGCCTGCCGTCCTTCTCCAGATCCTGGCAGAGTGGATCGAGCTCCGCCCTCTCCGTCTCCACCTCCTGGCCGACCGCCAACGTGGGCGAGCGAGCAAAGATTAACGCTGACGCGAGGGAGCCTGCATCGCCTGGAGGCGGTGAAGCCGCCATGGACTTCCGGAAGCCTCATCCTCCTTCCATCCTCACTGCCCGATGCCTAGGCAGAGCAGACGAGGGGCCTGACGCAAGCTACGGTGAACTACGCGGCCAACGGAGCAACTCGGCAGCGGAGGCGGCATCGGCGGCGCCTTCAAATCTACAAACGGTAAGATGAACTTCCTTCCTCTTCTTGCCTACTCCTTCAATCTTGCCTTACCTAACCTTCTTGCTACATGCAGATGAACTCCGCGCCCTATGCAAGACATGGATTGCAATGCAATTCCTCTCCTAACTCTCCATCAAATTGCTCTCAAGGTTGCCTATCTAGTGCTGGAAAAAGGTTGGCGAAACTTCTATCCAAGGTGTGGTTGAACTTCCTGCCGTCTGTTATCTTCTTGAAGCCATGTGAAGTTCTAGTTGTGTGTGAGCCTCAGTTCAAGTTGCAAACATTAGAAAATCTATCTGCATTCATATGTAAAAAACCATGTGAAGTTCAACTACTAAGTCTGGTAGAGTTCAGGTTGATATGTACCTGGTTGTGTGAAAAAAAGGAAAATAAAACAAACATGTCATCACATGAAGGTCACATTGGTATGCACTAGTGGTTCAACCATTCAAACGCATGAAAGTCGGGTTTTTTAACTGTAGACAATATTTCCCCTTTCCACACAAGAAGTTCAGTATGTGGAGAGTGCTCAGTTCAGGTACAGAAAAAAAGTAGGGTAGAATTCAGAATGTGAGGTTCATTCTGTGGAGAGTGCTCAGTTCAGGTACACAAGTATGGGTAGATGCTCATCTCACTTCAGAGGGTGATACCTATCATAGGGAAAAATGTACATGGACAACAATTTTATAGGAGAAGTTCGGGCTGTGAATAATGCTCAGTCCAGTTACACATGTATAGGCAGATGTAACCTGTGTGCTAACACATTCGTTTCTTTTATGCCAGCAAGATGAGAGATGCAGAAAGAAGCTTAGAAGTTCCCAGCAACAAGTACACAATCCTAAGCATGTACGCGTTGCGCCACCCCCTCAATGGGTCACACCTCAAACGCACCAACAACATTACCAACTTGCTCCACACCAAAATTGGATGACACTCAAAACACATGCATACTTCAAAGATGCTGGGTCACAACCCTATCCGCACCACTTTGTGCCTCCACCTAATTGGGTGACACCGGAAATCCCCCACGAATTCTTTGTATCCACCAGCAGACTTCCAAGCACACCGGTGGAGGAGGGTGTTACCTCAAGTCCTGCGTGTAACTCTGGAGGTTATCCTGGTGTGGCTCGTCAATGCCAAAGGGCAGCAACTAAACTGGATCCCAAGACAAATCCAACAGGAACACACACACACAGAGGAGAGTGCTCTGCACACTACCCCTTTTGATGCTACTGCTCCTGCTACAACTCAGTATTGTACGGGACAAAAGGTAGATGGATTGCTTTACACAACAAAAGAGCAAACTAATACCAGGATCGCAATGCCTCCACATCAACAACAAGTAAAAAGGACGTAAACAAGAGAGAGGCCATCTTCAGTACTCCTTCCTCCTCGTGATCCACTCTTGCATCCAGCTATGATAACTCCGTTGTGGCCCAGAGGGCCAACAGTAGACTTCGGTGGAGTTGCGATCTTACACGCACATAAGTGAACAAAATTTAAGTATTTACATATGCATCTTGTATTGATATGCAAATTTTCTGCTCCCTCCAGGATAACAAGTTTATAAACTGCATTTTAATGTGCCGTTTGGATTATTGTTTCTTTCTCTGCAGATGCCGGATCTCCCGTATTATCTAATACCAAGACTAAAGATGCGATTCCAAAATGTAGAGAAATCAAGGGAATTTTAGAACAGATATGCCAGGCACGCTGGTTTTGGAATCAGGAAGACGGGAGGGAATGAGAATCACAAGTATTTGCGCATTCCAAGGGAAACACACATCTTCTATTTTAGAGGCTGACAGGAAGCGAAACAAAACATCGGAGAGGATAGGCTGCAATGCAAGAATGAGGGTGAAGGTGCAGGAGGATAACACATGTGTGGTAGTGGACATTGAGTATAATCATAATCACCACCTCATGCAAACTGATGACATGCTAGTATTCTTGCACTCACACAAGAATTATGACCCCACTATTTTGGAGTACGTAAAGCTCTTGCAGTACCATGATGTCAAACATACAACAATCATGTCCATGCTATCTAAAGATGAAGATGGGAGCTACTTCCTAAGCAAGACCGGACGAGACCTACTAAACCAGTAAGTATTGAAAGAATGCACATACTGCAATGCACATAGCATCCTAAGTCACCACCCTTTGCTAGCAAAAATAACAAATGCATGTTTGCATATAATTTGCAGGAAAGCCATGAATGCAAGGAAAGATGATTTGGATGATGTAATGAAACTTGTATCTTTCTTTAAAGACATGAAGGCAATCAATGATGAGTTTTTCTATGACATACAAGTAGACAACGACAAAACAATTAAAAACATTTTCTGGTCCAATGCAAGCTATCGAGGATCATATCAAGACTTTGGCGATTACATAACATTTGACACAACTTACAAGACCAACAAATTTCATATGCCTCTGGGAGTGTTTGTTGGAACAAACCATCATTTGCAGTCAACAATATTTGTTGTTGCCCTGATCAGAGACGAAGATGCAAACTCATTCAAATGGCTGTATGATACATTTGTACGGTGCATGAACAACAAACACCCAACATGCATTCTAACAGGTAAGTTCAAAAAAAATCTACATGTTTCATCATCTTTTTAGTCTCTGGGTCTATATTGGGTACATTTTTTTAACTGGAAAATAATGGAAACCAAGCATTCAAGCACTTTTAGCACAGAAGTCCATCAAACAGTACAAGAAGCAAAATTATATGCCACTTGTTTAGAAAAATATAGTTCTGGATGTGAAGTTCAAATACAGGAATCATAGAAGTTCAAGGACACAGCTGTAAGAAATATATATATGAAACATGTTCAGAAAATATAGTTATGCCTGTGAAGTTCAAGTACCTATATCACATAAGTTCAACAACACTGCTATAAGAAAAAATTGTGTGACACTACTAGGTAGTCCTACTTCTACATGTGAAGTTCAAGTACTTGTATCACATAAGTTCACCATCAGTGCAAGAAGCAAGTTTAATTTATTTAATTCATGCAGACCAGTGCCCATCAATGGCGAAAGCTATACCATAATCATTCCCAAATACCGTCCACAAGCTATGCCGTTGGCACATCCTGAAGAAGTTCAAGGAATACCTCACGTTTCTGTACAAAAAGTATAAAACATTCAAAGAGGAGTTCATAGCTATCTTAAACTGGACGCTAATGCCTACATAGTTTGAAACTGCCCGGGCTGCACTCGTGCAGCAGTACAACCTACATAATGACTAGATGATGATGCAGCTGTGGAGTGATAGGAAATTGTGGATTTCAGCATATTACAAGAACGTTTTCTGTTCTAGAATGACTTCTACACAATGAAGCGAGAGCATGAATCACGTGCTCAAGAAAGGGTTTGTCAAGGGGACCCAGAACCTACACAAGTTTGCTAGGCGGGTAAATGCTTGCACGCAAACTGGATGCAGAAGGAGAACGAGCAAACAATGACCAGCATGGTATTAAGACAAAAAAACACCCCCATATTGTGACTTCCTTGAAAATGTGCACTTGGTATTTAAAAAATGAAACCCACAACTCTGCTCGACTAATATTTTATTGTTTGACATGTGCAGAGCAATCTTGTGACAAAAACAACTTATGGCTACGAGGAAGACATGGCTATCAAGTACACGAGAACTAGGATGAGAAAAGCGACACTATTTCGCGCAAATCCCACAGCAGAGCTCACTAAGTACCTTGTGTACTACCACAACAAGGCTGGCCATGATGATGAAGAAAGATTTGCATGGTCAAAGCATGAATTCCAGGTTGTACCTGACCCAGATAATGAAATATATGAGTGCGAATGCAAGCTTTGGAGACAAACATGTGAGCGGAAAAAGAAGCTCATTAAATAGCTAAACTAGTAGTATCGTATCATTATATCAAAACTCATTGCTGGCTCACAAACTATGTATTTTGCATTCATCACAAAAATGCAGGTCTGTTCTGCCTTCACATAATGAACATACTAAACTACCTGAAGCCTGACAAATTTCCAGCCAAGTATATCCTCAAACGGTACATGCTACCTCTTGAGCATGCGTTGGTTTTTCCCTTGAAGAGGAAAGAGTGATGCAGCAAAGTAGCGTAAGTATTTCCCTCAGTTTTTGAGAACCAAGGTATCAATCCAGTAGGAGGCTTCACACAAGTCCCTCATACCTACACAAACAAACAAGAACCTCGCAACCAGTGATGAAGGGGTTGTCAATCCCTTCACGGTCACTTGCGAAAGTGAGATCTGATAGAGATAATATGATAAGATAAATATTTTTGGTATTTTTATGATATAGATTAAAAAGTAAAGATTGCAAAATAAAGTAGATTGAAAACTTATATGATGGAAAATAGACCCGGGGGCCATAGGTTTCACTAGTGGCTTCTCTTAAGATAGCATAAGTATTACGGTGGGTGAAAAAATTACTGTCGAGCAATTGATAGAAAATTGCATAGTTATGAGAATATCTAGGCATGATCATGTATATAGGCATCACGTCCGCGACAAGTAGACCGAAATGATTCTGCATCTACTACTATTACTCCACACATCGACCGCTATCCAGCATGCATCTAGAGTATTAAGTTCATAAGAACAAAGTGACACATTAAGCAAGATGACATGATGTAGAGGGATAAACTCAAGCAATATGATATAAACCCCATCTTTTTATCCTCGATGGCAATAATACAATACGTGCCTTGCTGCCCCTGCTGTCACTGGGAAAGGACAGCGCAAGATTGAACCAAAAGCTAAGCACTTCTCCCATTGCAAGAAAGATCAATCTAGTAGGCCAAACCAAACTGATAATTCTAAGAGACTTGCAAAGATAACCAATCATGCATAAAAGAATTCAGAGAAGATTCAAATATTTCTCATAGATAAACTTGATCATAAACCCAGAATTCATCGCATCTCAACAAACACACCGCAAAAAGAGTTACATCGAATAGATCTCCAAGAAGATCGAGGAGAACATTGTATTGAGATTAAAACAGAGAGAAGAAGCCATCTAGCTAGTAACTATGGACCCGAAGGTCTGTGGTAAACTACTCACAACTCATCGGAGAGGCCTTGGCGATGATGTAGAAGCCCTCCGTGATCGATCCCCCCTCTGGCGGAGCGCTGGAAAAGGCTACAAGATGGGATCTCACGGGTACAGAAGGTTTCTGCGATGGAAATAGGTTTTCGTGGTGCTCCTGGATGTTTTCGGGGTACATATATATATATATATATATATATATATAGGTGAAGGAAGTCGGTTAGGGGAGCCACGAGGGGCCCATGAGGCAGGGGGCGCCCCCCTAGGGCATGCCCTACACCCTCTTGGCCGCCTCAGCTGCTTCTTGACGTCCACTCCAAGTCTCCTAGATTGCGTTTGTTCCAAAAAGATCGCTCCCAAAGGTTTCATTCTGTTTGGACTCCGTTTGATATTCCTTTTCTTCGAAACACTGAAATAGGCGCAAAACCCCCCCCAACAATTTGGGCTGGGCCTCCGGTTAGTAGGTTAGTCCCAAAAATGATATAAAAGTGTATAGTAAAGCCCATAAACATCCAAAGTGGGTAATATAATAGCATGGAACAATAAAAAATTATAGATACGTTGGAGACGTATCAAGCATCCCCAAGCTTAATTCCTGCTCCTCCTCGAGTAGGTAAATGATAAAACAGAATTTTTGATGTGGAATGCTACCTAGTATATTTCTCAATGTAATTTTCTTTATGGTGGCATGAACATTCAGATCCAAATGATTCAAGATAAAAGTTCATAATGACATAAGAGTAATAATACTTCAAGCATACTAACAAAGTAATCATGTCTTCTCAAAATAACATGGCCAAAGAAAGCTATCCCTACAAAATCATATAGTCTGGATATGCTCTATCTTCATCACACAAAGTATTTAATCATGCACAACCCCGATGACAAGCCAAGCAATTGTTGCATACTTTTGATGTTATCAAACTTTTTCAATCTTCACACAATACATGGGCGTGAGCCATGGACATAGCACTATAGGTGGAATAGAATGGTGGTTGTGGAGAAGACAAAAAGGAGGAGAAGATAGTCTCACATCAACTAGGCGTATCAACGTGCTACGGAGATGCCCACTAATAGATATCAATGTGAGTGAGTAGGGATTGCCATCCAACGGATGCACTAGAGCTATAAGTGTATGAAAGCTCAACAAAATAAACTAAGTGGGTGTGCATCCAACTTGCTTGCTCACGAAGACCTAGGGAATTTTGAGGGAGCCCATCATTCGAATATACAAGCCAAGTTCTATAATGAAAAAATCCCACTAGTATATGAAAGTGACAACATAGGAGACTCTCTATCATGAAGATCATAGTGCTACTTTGAAGCACAAGTGTGGAAAAGGATAGTAGCATTGTCCCTTCTCTCTTTTTCTCTTTTTTTATTTTGGTGGGCTTCTTTGGCCTCTTTTTTATTTGGGATTCTTTGGCCTCTTTTATTTATCATAAAGTCTGAAGTCTCATCCCAACTTGTGGGGGAATCATAGTCTCCATCACCCTTTCCTCACTTGGGACAATGCTCTAATAATGAAGATCATCACATTTTTATTTACTTACAACTCAAGAATTACAACTCAATACTTAGAACAAAATATGACTCTATGTGGATGCCTCCGGCGGTGTACCGGGGTATGCAATGAATCAAGAGTGACATGTATGAAAGAATTATAAAGGTGGATTTGCCACAAATACAATGTAAACTACATGATCATGCAAAAGCAATATGACAATGATGGAGCGTGTCATGATAAATGGAACGGTGGAAAGTTGCATGGCAATATATCTTGGAATGGCTATGGAAATGCCATAATAGGTAGGTACGGTGGCTGTTTTGATGAAGGTATATGGTGGGTGTATGGTACCGGCGAAAGTTGCGCGGCACAAGAGAGGCTAGCAATGGTGGAAGGGTGAGAGTGCGTATAATCCATGAACTCAACATTAGTCATAAAGAACTCATATACTTATTGCAAACATTTTATTAGTTATCGAAACGAAGTACTACACACATGCTCCTAGGGGGATAGATTGGTAGGAAAAGACCACCGCTCGTCCCCGGCCGTCACTCATAAGGAAGACAATCAATAAATAAATCATGCTCCAACTTCATCACATAACGGTTCACCATACGTGCATGCTACGGGAATCACAAACTTTTAAAACAAGTATTCCTCAAATTCACAACTACCTAACTAGCATGAATCTAATATTACCAACCTCATATCAACTATAAAGTATCAAGTTGATCATAATATTCAGTTCACTTTCTAGATAGTTTTTATTATACCCAACTTGGATGCTCATCATATTAGGACCAATTTTATAACCATAGAAAATACCATGCTTTTCTAAAAGACACCCAAAATAATATAAGTGAAGCATGAGAGATCAATAATTTATACAAAATAAAACCACCGCCGTGCACTAAAAGATATAAGTGAAGCACATAGAGGAAAACTGTCTAACTCAAAAGATATAAGTGAAGCACATAGAGTATTCTAATAAATTCCAAATCATGTGTGTCTCTCTCAAAAGGTGTGTATAGCAAGGATGATTGTGGTAAACTAAAAAGAAAATACTCATATCATACAATACGCTCCAAGCAAAACACATATCATGTGGTGAATAAAAATATAGCTCCAAGTAAAGTTACCGATAGACGAAGACGAAAGAGGGGATGCCTTCCGGGGCATCCCCAAGCTTAGGCTTTTAGTTGTCCTTGAATTATCTTGGGGTGCCATGGGCATACCCAAGCTTAGGCTCTTGCCACTCCTTATTCCATAGTCCATCAAATCTTTACCCAAAACTTGAAAACTTCACAACACAAAACTCGACAGGAAATCTCATGAGCTCCGCTAGTGCAAGAAAGAAAAATCACCACTTAAGGTACTGTAATGAACTCATTATTTATTTATATTGGTGTTAAACCTACTGTATTCCAACTTCTCTATGGTTCATACCCCCGATACTAGCCATAGATTCATCAAAATAAGCAAACAACACACGAAAAATAGAATCTGTCAAAAACAAAACAGTCTGTAGAAATCTGTAACTTTCGAATACTTATGGAACTCTAAAACTCGTACCAAAATAGGAAGTCCTAGGAAATTTTTCTATTGATCTACTGCAAAAAGAATCAACTCAAAATCACTTTTCTGTGATTTATTAGAATTATTCTCATGAGCACAAAAGTTTCTGTTTTTCAGCAAGATCAAGTTAACTTTCACCCAAGATGATCCTATAGGTTCTACTTGCCACAATCACTAACTAGAACATAAAACCACATCTAAACAGAGGCTAGATGAAATATTTATTACTATCAATAAGGAAAAACTGAATCATAGTTCATAATACGCATCGTCTTGAATAATATATAATCTCGAATGCATCATCTCGAATAATATATAATCTCAAATACATAGTCTCGAATAATATATAATCTCGAATACATCATCTCGAATAATTTATATAGTCTCGAATACATCGTCTCGAATATTATATATCAAATACATCACTAGCTATCTAGCTAATAAAGATCGAATACTACAGAATAATATCGGCAACTCTCGGTTCCTGAGGCGCGGGCGGTGGACACCCAAAGAGAAGGAACCATCACAGGATCATAGCTCCGGTCATCTCCCCAAAGAACCTGCCAGGTATAGGAGAACCTGACATCCATAGCAGCCATGTAGCAACGGACGTGCTCGTCCTCCTCCCTGACATGGCGACGCACCACCTCCGGCGAGGCCGGCTCCCTCCGCACTGAAAGTGGCCCACGCGAACCCCACCAAAGTAGCTCACGGTCGACGACTGGACCCGGGAGCGAGTTCCTCACCAAGCGGCGATCCCCTTAAGGTAGCACCTCCCAGTGCCAGCCCGGCGGAGCCCAATCCCGGACATGGGTCCTCTGAAGCAGGACGTCCACGCGAACGGGTCTGCGACGCGGATGCGGGCCGGGCATTGTCGAGAACAAATATTATACGCCGCAAAACTAACATTTTTTTGAAATGATTCAATTGTGATTTATTATATGCAAATTCTAAATTTCTATAACTAAAATTATAAGAAACTAAAAAAACATCGATCATCGTCGAACAATTTGAAATTAATCTAAGTCATCTAGCTAAAACTAACATTTCTAAAATTTCTAAAATTTCTAACATTTCTATATAACTAACATTTCTATAACACTTCTAACATTTCTATATAACTAACATTTCTATAACATTAATATATCTAAAACCTTTGACATTATACTATTCGGCAGAAAACCTTTGTATAAAAAACAGAAAAAACATTTGACATTATAACTAACATTTCTATATACTATTTGAAATTAATCTAATGTAATTAATTAATTCATCTCAAACATTTGTATAAAAAACAGAAAAACTAAAAACTAAAAACAGAATCTAGTGCAAAAGATGAACAAATTGTGTGTGTGTGCGTGCGCGCGTGTGTGTGCACCTACTGCGGCGGCGCGACGGCTTTGATTGGAGGGAGGAGAGGGGCCGGGGAGAGGGGCTCATAGCACAGGCGAGGTCGAGGCGACGTCGACGGCGAGGTCCAAGGCGACGGCGATGGCGAGGCGAGGGGACGGCGACGGGCCGGTGTGGAGACGTGGACGGTCCGGCGAAGGGGGCGGCGCGGAGTCAACGGGGACGGCGCGACCGGAGCGGTGATGGCGTGGGACAGAGCGGTGATGCGATGTCGAAGCAGAGAGAAGTGTTGAGAAACTGATTATTTTTGAAGTGTTGTTTATATACTTGGGACCTTTAGTACCGGTTGGAGCCACCAACCGGTACTAAAGGCCTGTTTTGGCCAGGCCAAACGGCGGGAAGGCGCACCCCTTTAGTACCAGGTGGTGGCTCCAACCGATACTAAAGACCCCCCTTTAGTACCGGTTGGAGTGACGACCAGGTCCTAAAGGGGTGCGCTGGCGCAGTTGCGGTGCCGAAGTTTAGTCCCACCTTGCCTAGCGAAGAGCAGCCACACCTGTTTAAAAGCCCTGGCGTGGGCGAGGTATCGAACTCCTCTCTATAGCAGGCTTCTGGGCCTAACTCTAGCGCTCTGCCCTGTGGGATATTGGGCTTTGCGGGCCTGCATCCTGGCCCAACTATAGAGGTTGGGTTTCTAGTCGTATGCAGGCCGCTGTGGCCCAGTAGACGGGCTTTTTTTCTTTTCTGCTTTATTTATTTTCTTTTATTATTTCTGAGTTGTTTTCTGGTGTATTTAGAATTTATTTGTGAATATTTTTTCTTTAGGTTCAAAAAATTACAAACTTTCTGTTAGTGCCAGTAGTTTTCAAATTTGAATAGTTTAAATTTGAATTATTTGAAATTTGTGTTAATCACTATTTTGTGAATAACTTAATTTTAAAAATAAATTTTTCAGTGATTCTTTTTTTTCCTGATGTTTAATATTAGTGTGTTTTATCATTATATTCAATATGGTAATACTGAGGTTATTTAAAAAATGAAATACTTTTGTAACAGATGAGTGTTCGTCTAAAACCCTGATACTTCGAATTTCAAAAGAGATTGTCCATTTTGTACACGAAGTGCATCCAGTTTTTGCCATAATCCTCTCTACTTTTTTGCACATGCTATGTGGGTGAGATTATGATACCATGCCAACTTTCAACCATTTCAGAGTTCATTTGAAGTGTTTTTCAATTGCAGGGTCATTTAGCTGAAAAAATCACTAAATGCATCAAAGAATTTGTTTGCACATAAAATTTCTTTGTGTTTCAAATGCCAAAACACATAAGCACCCTAACTATTACAAAGATCCCCTCTGGTTTGTTCGAAGCGGCACTTTCCAGATATATAAGTCCGGAAACTCACTAGAGAAGAAAGTGATGACAGTGAAGCCTATCACATCCCAGAGTGGGATCTTTGGGTGTGAAACTTTTTCTTCGCGTGTGTCCCATTGCGCCGTAAGCATGGACAATCTTCATCATTTAACTTGATGCTCGGGTCAATATTCACTGTGAATGGAGCAATTCATTAAACTTTTCATAATCTTCTGACATGTCTGTCTTGTCATCCACTCCCATGATGTTTCTTTTCCCTGAAAGAACTATGTGGCGGTTTGGCTCATCATATGATGCATTCGCTTCCTTATCTTTTCTTTTTCTCGGCTTGGTAGACATATCCTTCACATAGAAAACCTGCGCCACATCATTGGCTAGGACGAATGGTTCGTCTGCATACGCAAGATTGTTGAGATCCACTGTTGTCATTCCGTACTACGGGTCTTTCATTACCCCGCCTCGTGTTATATTGACCCATTTGCACCAAAACAAAGGGACCATCAAACCACATCCATAATTAAGTTCCCATATGTCATCTATGTAACCATAATATGTTTCCTTTCCCATCTTGGTTGTTGCATCAAAGCGGACATCACTATTTTGGTTGGTGCTCTTCTTATCTTGGGCGATCGTGTAAAATGTATTCCCATTTATCTCGTACCCTTTGAAAGTCCTTATATTCGAAGATGGTAACTGGGAGAACAAGTACAGGCCATCTTCAATATCGGCGTCATGCATGGCACGTGTGTGACAACAACCAACGAAAGTCCCCATTTGTTCACATGTAATCCAGTCGTCAGACTGCTCCGGGTGTTTGGAGCATAGAAAATTCTTGTGTTCCTCCATATACGGAGCCACCAAGGCGGAATTCTGTAGAACTCTGTAGTGTGCTTGAGTGAGAGAATGCCCGTCCATACATATTATTTGATCCCCTCCTAGTGTGCCTTTTCCATCCAGTCTGCCCTTATGCCATGATTCAGGAACACCAATCGGCTTAAGGTCAGGAATAAAGTCAATACAAAACTCAATGACCTCCTCATTTTCATGGCCCATCGAGATGCTTCCTTCTGGCCTAGCACAATTATGAACATATTTCTTTAAGACTCCCATGAAACTCTCAAATGGGAACATATTGTGTAGAAATACAAGACCCAAAATGTTAATCTCTTCGCATAGGTGAACTAGGACGTGTGTCGTGATGTTGAAGAAGGATGGTGGGAACACCAACTCGAAACTGACAAGACATTGAACCAAATCATTCTCTAACCTTGGTATGATTTCCGGATCGATTACCTTCTGAGAGATTGCATTGAGGAATGCACATAGCTTCACACTGGATAATTGAACTTTTTCCAGTAGAAGCCCCCTCAATGCAACCAGAAGCAGTTGCGTCATAATCATGTGGCAGTCATGAGACTTTAGGTTCTGGAACTTTTTCTCTGCCATATTTATTATTCCCTTTATATTCGACGAGAAGCCAGACAGTACCTTCATACTGAGCAGGCATTCAAAAAAGATTTCCTTCTCTTCTTTGGTAAGAGCATAGCTGGCATGGCCCAGATGTATGCCGTCTTTTCCGTGCATACGTTGCTGGTCCTCCCATGCCTCCAGTGTATCTTTTGTCTTCCCATACATGCCCAAGAAGCCAAGCAGGCTCACACAAAGATTCTTCGTCATGTGCATCATGGTGATTGCGGAGCGGACCTCTAGGTCTTTCCAATAGGGCAGGTCCCAAAATATAGATTTCTTCTTCCGCATGGGTGCGCGCCCATAAGCGTCATTCGGGACAGGTTGTCCGCCAAGACCCTTTCCAAAGATTGCCTTCAAATCCTTGACCATATCATGTACATCAGCACCAGTACGGTGGCGAGGCTTCGTCCGGTGATCCGCCTCACCTTTGAAATGCTTGCCTTTCTTTCTTATGGGATGCCTGCTCCGAAGAAATCGACGATGTCCTAGGTACTGATTCTTCCTATAATTATCCAAATATATATTGTCGGTATCATCCAAACAGTGTGTGCATCCGCGGTATCCCTTGTTTTTCTGCCCTCAAAGGTTACTGAGAGCAGGCCAATCATTGATGGTCACGAACAGCAACACCTTTAGGTCAAATTCTTCCTGTTTGTGCTCATCCTGCACACGTACACCTTTTCCATTCCACAGCTGTAAGAGTTCTTCAACTAATGGCCTTCAGTACACAACAATGTCGTTGACAGGTTACTTAGGGCCTTGTATGAGCACTAGCATCATAATTAACTTCCGCTTCATGCACAACCAAGGAGGAAGGTTATACAAACATAGAGTCATAGGCCAGGTGCTATGGTTGCTGCTCTGCTCCCCAAAAGGATTAATGCCATCTAGGCTTAGACCAAACCATATGTTCCTTGCGTCACCTGGAAACTCCTCCCTGTACTTTCTCTCGATTTTTCTCCACTGCGACCCATTAGCAGGTACTCTCAACTTTCCGTCTTTCTTACGGTCTTCTTTGTGCCATCGCATCGCCTTGGCATGCTCTTTGTTTTGGAACAAAGGTTTCAATCGTGGTATTATAGGAGCATACCACATCACCTTGGCAGGAATCTTCTTCATGGGGCACTCGCCCTCGACATCACCAGGGTCATCGCGACTGATCTTATAGCGCAATGCACGACATACTGGGCACGCGTTCAAATCCTCGTACTCACCGAGGTAGAGGATGCAGTCATTAGGGCATGCATGTATCTTCTGCACCTCTAACCCTAGAGGGCAGACATCCTTCTTTGCTTCGTACGTACTCTCGATCAATTCGTTGTCCTTTGGAAGCATATTCTCTATCATTACCAGCAACTTTCCAAATCACTTGTCAGATACACCATTCTCTGCCTTCCATCGCAACAATTCCAGTGTGGTGCCCAGCTTTATCTTGTCTTTGAAATTCGGGTACAACAATTTCTTGTGATCCTCTAACATGCGCTGCAACTTCTTCTTCTCCTTTTCACTTGCGCATTTTATCTTTGCACCGGCAATGGCCTGACCTAGATCATCAGCGGGCTCAACTGATGCCTCTTCTTCAGCTTCTTCCCGCATTGCCGGCTCAGCTTCTTCTCGCATTGCCGACTCAGCTTCTTCCCCCCTTTTTGTATCATCATATTAAGGGAACAATTGGCCAAGATAGCTATCGTCGTCCTCTTCTTCTTCATTGTCTTCCATCATAACCCCTCTTTCTCCCTGCTTGGTCCAAACATTATAGTAGGGCATGAAACCGGACTCAAATGGGTGGACGTGAATGGTTCTTGAGTTAGAGTAATTGTGATCATTCTTACAGTCAGCACATGGACAAGGCATAAAACCATCCGCCCGCTTGTTTGCCTGAGCCACAATCAGAAAAGTATGCACACCATCAACGAACTGGGGAGAGCATTGGTCATCGTACATCCAATGTCAGATCATCTTCATTACACACCACCGAATAGACCAAATTAATACAAGTTCATACAACACTTAAATGCAACATACAAATAACTCTCTAGCTAAAGCATTTAAATGCAACAACAAACAATCAAGATAGCAACTAAGGTAACAATTGATCCAACAACATAATGATACCAAGCCTCACTATCAATGGCATATTTTCTAATCTTTCTAATCTTCAAGCGCATTTTATCCATCTTGATCTTGTGATCATCGACGACATCGACAACATGCAACTCCTATTCCCTCTTCTCCCCCCCAATTCTTTTCAATTTTTTTTCAAATACTCGTTTTCTCTTTCAACTAAATTTAACCTCTCGACAATAGGGTCGGTTGGAATTTCCGGTTCACATACCTCCTAGATAAAAATATATATGTCAACTTGATGGGCATAATTTGTCAAAAACACGAAATGCAACAAACAGTTTTAAAAGAGAATATACCACATCCGAATCATAACATGGACGAGGGCCGATGGGGATAGACATCAGAACCATGGCAATATGTATAACAAACAACGTATGGGTAAGATAATTATACAAGTAACTATATATCTAATCACACAAACATGATTTTTTATATAAAAAAGATAAGAACAAGAGGCTCACCACAAGATGGTGCCGGCGATGGATCGGTGCAGACGATCGACGGTGGTTACGATGAAGACGGGAAGGCACTAAGTAAACCACACCTACATATGCAAACTAAGAGTTATTTTGAGCTCAATTTGCATATAAATCAAATAAACTACCACATACAATTCCTCCCAAATTACTAAAACCCACAAATTAATCACTATATAAAGCATTGCAAGAGCTAATCTAGCAATGAGAGATGAAAGGACAAAGTTGCTAACCTTTTGTGATCAATTGAATGGATGGGGTCCTTCAAATCTTGACAAAATTTGGGAAAAATGTGTGATGAGCTCGAGGGAAGAGGGGAAGAACAAAGAGGAGAGGAGTAAGGGGAAGAACAGAGCGAGCTCGATCGCGGGTGGACAAAGGGTTTATATACAGGATGACCTTTACTACCGGTTCGTGGCACGAACCGGAACTAAACGGGCTGGAGGCGCCCCAGTCTGACAACATCCTACCACCACTCTCTTTAGTACCGGTTCGTGGAACTAACCGGTGCTAAAGGTTCGCCACAAATCGGTACTACTGAGAGCGGCCCGCCTAGCTGTTGGAACCGGCACTAATGGTGACATTAGTGCTGGCTCAAATACAAACCGGCACTAATGAGCTGAACATTAGACCCTTTTTCTACTAGTGAGGCAGGGAGGGAGGTGGGAAGGAGGAGGAAGAGGGAGGAGGCGGGAGTGACACTACAGGAATCAGGCACTTTGCCGTCAGCCATGGTTGACGGCAAAGGCATGGATGGCGGACGGCAAACACCTTTGCCGTCAGCCAACAGACGGCAACAGGTCTGGCTGAATAGGCTATGGCAAAGTCCTCTTTGTCGTCTGCTGGCAAACGACAAAGATGAAAAGGTCTTTGCCATCAGCTAGCTGACGGCAAAGAACCTGGACGACACACGTGGTAGCTTAGGGTTGTTAAGGGGTTAATGGTGTGTTTTTGCCGTCTGCTGGATGATGGCAAAGATGCAAAGTTCTTTGCCGTCAGCAAGCAGACGGCAAAGAAACTATATTGGCCAGCCAAGTGCCCCAAGTTGCACAGGTACGTGCCACGTGGCATCTTTGTCGTCAGCTGGCTAATGGCAAAGCTCTTTGCCGTCTGCTGGCCGATGGCAAAGTGCCTATATATATACACATCTGGAAGTAATTTCAACAAGCATACCAACAATAACTTTCCATCAACATAAGAAACATACAAGTTTCCAACAACATATCCAACATACAATGATTTCCAACAAGAAGTTTCCAACAACATATCCATATATACATACATATCGAAAACAAGTTTCCAACAACATATCCATATAGACATACATATCCAAAAGAAGTTCCCAACAAGTTTCCATAAACCAAAAGGAAGCATAAGGAGAAGAGGGTACTCCATCAATGCAAGCTTCCTCATCTAAAGCAAATCTGCAAATTGGGAAAGATGAAAGTTAGAAGAAGAAGAAGATGATGAAGAAGAAGAAGAAGACTAGCTAGAAGAAAAAGAAGAAAAGGAGGAAGAAAAAGAAGAAGAAGAAGAAGAATTTAGCTTCTCTTTCTTTTTCTCCTCTCCTCTTCTTTATCTTTTTCTTCTTCTAACTAAGGTAGGTAAAAATACCATTTTTTAACTAAGTTAGGTAAAAATGCTAAGTGTGTAGGTCATTTTAGAGCTAAGCTAGGTAAATAGGTCATTTTGGAGCTAACCTAGGTAAAATGGATCATATTAGAGCTAACCTAGGTAAACGTGGTCATTTTGGAGCTAACCTAGGTAAAATGTATCATATTGGAGCTTACGTAGGTAAAATTGGTCATTTTGGAGCTAACCTAGCATTTTATGAGTTAACTAAGGATATTATGCCATTTTGGCATAAGTAAGCTAAGTATAGGTCTTTCTTGAGCTAACCCAGGTAACTAAGCATATTAGAGCTAATTTACCATTATAGAGCTAACTTAGAGCTAACTTAGGTCATTTTGGAGCTAACTTTGGTAAAACTAATCATTTTGGAGCTAATTAGGCTTATTATGTCATTTTCGAGGAAAGTAAGCTAACTATATGACATATATGAGGTTACCAAGATTGTTATGCCATTTCAAACCTAAGTCAGCTAATTATGCCATTTTTTACATAAGTAAGCTAAGTGTATGTCATTGTTGAGCAAACCTAGGTAACAATGCATATTAGAGATAACTTAGCATATTAGAGCTAACTTAGGTCATTACAGAGGAAACAAAGCTAAGTCTAGATCATTTTGGAGATCTGGCATACCTGACATACTTCACTCCTCCTTCTTGTCCTTCTCCTTCATCATCTTGATGCGCTTAGAGCAGCGAGGCAGTGGGATGTAGTCTTCTACCACAATTGGCATGGTCATGTCGCCCAGCTGTGGGATTGCGAGGGCATTGTCACGCACCACCACCATCGCGAGGCCATCTTCAGGCACCACCATCGCTAGGTCATCATCAGCCACCACCATCTCTTGCCCATCATCAGCCACCACCATCACGTGCCCATCGTCAGCCAACAACATACCTTGGCCATCGTCATCCACCAGCATCGCGTGGTCATCATTAGATAGATTAGGCTGCACCTCCTCATCCCCACTCTGCTCCTCTTCTTCCTCACTCCATTCCGGATCATCCTCGCTGCTGCTTTTGCTATAGCCAGAGTCGGTGCTGCTTTGGTTTTAGCCAGAGTCGCTGCTGCTCCCATTGCCTGACCAAATGCAACAATGACCGTTAACAATCGATGTGAGATAAAGCCAAATGTAGAGGAAGAAGAGGCAGAACATACTGGCATCGTCATTGTCCTGGTAGCGCATGCGACACATAGTAGTGTTGAACACCTTCACGGTAAGCATGGCGTCACCGTCGTACCTGAAGAGCAGGAAGTATCCGTGCCACAGGTCGTAGGCACGTTAGAACCACTCCCAGCCATGGCACAGGTACATGTGGCCATACCTGATCACCAGCTCCATGTCCCAATGCCCGTGAAGCCCGCTGCCGGCATGTTGCAGCTTCAGATTCTTTGGCCGATGGCCATCAAGCATTTTCATGAAAGTGTGAGGTAGCATTTGCATTGTGGGACAAAGAGTGATGTAGCAAACAACAGAGTTATCATACAGAGATGGGTGAAGGGGAGATCTCTCCTTTTACATACATGCCTCCTGGATGAATTCTCAAGTATGATACTGAAGAACTCGAAAGCATCCAACTCGTACTCCAGTGTGGCAGAGCACAGCCTGCGGTGGCGGCCTCCCCCATAGTTGATAAGCAGCAGAAAAGACCAATTAGTACCCTTACAACATTATCATACAACATTACAGCAGCACAAATTTTGAGCAGAAGTTGATAATCAACTACACTTAATTAATTTGGTAGGTTAGTTAGCAATAGTTGGAATAGAGCCAAGTTTTTAGACATGATAGAAAACAGAGAAAAAAAAGAAATGCACTTGTGCTCAACAACATCAACAGAGCATAGTAATATAAAAACAAAGCATATTTTAGGTGGCTCTAGGTTGACATACTAGAGCTGAGCACAAGATTTATTAGTAGCACTAGTCGTCAACCCGTGCCTTCGCACGGGCTAGACACAAAAATATTGATTTTAGTTGACTTTCATATAATAACTATTTTAACTTCTTTCGGTCAGCAACCTAGGCAACTAGCAGTATAAAAATCTTCAACACAAGAAAACAAAGAAACTAGGAGTGTTGGTTGAGAGATCCCAGTACAAAAATGAGTTACCAAAATGAAAGGAGAGCAAAAACAGGGTGCCCACACTAATGTAGTGTCTTACAGAACTGCTGATATACGCAACCCACATCCCCAAGAGGGAGCGGAAGCATGCTCTCAAGGACGTCTATGCGTTGGAGCCAGTCGCCCCAAAGTTCAACCCATGGTCCTCCTGCCCGATCACATTCGATCGAAGGGACCACCCCACTAGCATCCGTCACGGCGGATTCGCCGCATTGGTCCTAGACCCAATCATTGACGGATTTCACCTCACCAGAGTCCTCATGGACGGCGGCAGCAGCCTGAACCTGCTTTATCAGGATACAATGCGAAAAATGGGTATAGATCCCTCAAGGATCAAACCCACAAAGACAACCTTTAAATGTGTCATACCGGGTGTAGAGGCCAGCTGTACAGGCTCGGTTACACTCGAAGTGGTCTTCGGATCCCCGGATAATTTCCGAAGCGAAGAGTTAATCTTCGACATAGTCCCATTCCGCAGTGGCTATCACGGCCTGCTCGGACGAACCGCATTTGCAAAGTTCAATGCGGTGCCGCACTACGCATATCTCAAGCTCAAGATGCCAGGCCCTCACGGAGTCATCACGGTAAATGGAAACACCGAACGCTCTCTCCAAACGGAGGAGCACACAGCAGCCCTGGCGGCGGAAGTACAGAGCAGCCTCTCGAGGCAGCTCTCCAATCCGGGTATTAAACGTCCGGACAACGTCAAGCGCGCCCGAAGCAACCTACAACAGAGCCGGCTGGCACGATCCGAGCGAGCATAGCAGTGCGGCCCCAACCCTAGCCCTCGTCAGATGGTGTCGGTACCACGTGTACATAATTACGCTTTGAAAATACCATGGGCATAAGGGGAGGGGCACAACTACGGCACGCCCAGAATGCGGCTTAACCGCACTTAGGGGCTCCCTATTCCGCTGTTTTCTCTTTTTGTATACTTTCAGGACTCAACTATTCGGAAGGCCTGTCCGGCAACAAACTCGCCGAACACACGATGCAATAGCCAGGGCGCGAACAAGCTACGTCATATTTCCAGGTGGTCTCTATAACAAGCTAAATACCCGTTTTGCTTAAATTTACGCAGCTTGCCCCTGGAGGGGGACATGTCAAATAATCCCATCCCTTGCTTATCGCACTATTTGTATCGTTCTGCTTTCATAGCAGCAATTTTTAATAATAAACAATACATAGCTTCTATCTATTATTGTATTCCTTTTTATATATATGTTCAGTCATGACATTATGCAACCGTACACTTTGGTACGGACAATACACTAGGGGCTAAAGCACCCCATAACATGGTGTGAGAAGACCGAACGCTCTTATGAGTGCGGCACCCCGAACTTATAGCACTATATGCATCGGCTCCGAATCATGTCTTTGGTCAATAGTTGGGTTTGCCCGGCTCCCATGTTTTGGTAACTTACGTTCCGCAATGTTGGCTAACGTAGCACTGGGAGAACTACTGCGATTGTGCCCCAGTTGAGCTGGGTTAACACCTCAGTAGAGAAAGCTAAAACTGACCGCCATGATATTGCGAGAGACCGGTCGCTGTTCGCGAGGTTTTTCAAGTCCTTAAAGACTTATGCCGCTTAGAGCGAGGAACCGGACTTATCCGGCCTAGGCATGGATAGCGCCCCGCACTCGGTCTTCCAAATACTAGGGGCTTCGCCGAAATTTAAAATTATAGAATTCTATGGCTAAGTGAGAGTGATAAAGCATTATAAGTCCGACGGCCTGGTTCGCTGTGCTGAGCGCCTCCCTAGATGGACCCAAGAATGGGAACAAGAGTGCTCAGGTTTATCCCGAACACCCCAGCACTCGTGGCATGGGGGTCAAAGCTGACGACTTGCATCTCCCAGATTTGATAAACGGCCGCACAGAAGGTAATATTTTGAATTAATAAGCGTTGCTTAACGCATATGAACAAAGTTTTCAGCGTACAGGATAACAGATGCGAGACTACTCAAAAATTACATCTTTGGAGCACTCTTCCGCTATAAGGCGGGCACCCTTCAGGACGCCCTTATAATACATCTCGGGTGTACGATACTCCTTGCCCGACGGTGGCGCGTCCGTCAAAAGCTTCTCCGCGTCCAGCTTGCCCCAGTGCACTTTAGCACGGGCAAGGGCCCGACGGGCACCTTCAATACAGACGGACCGCTTGATGACTTCAATACACGGACACGCGTCCACCAGCCGCCGCACCAGACCGAAGTAGCTCCCAGGCATGGCCTCTCCAGGCCACAGCCGAACTATGAGGCCCTTCATGGCCTGTTCGGCCACCTTGTGGAGCTCGACCAGCTGCTTCAGCTGGTCGCTCAGCGGCACTGGATGCTCGGCCTTAGCATACTGAGACCAGAACACTTTTTCCGTCGAGCTCCCCTCTTCAGCTCGGTAGTATGCAGTGGCATCAGACACACTACGGGGCAGATCGGCGAACGCTCCTGGAGAGCTCCGAATTTGGGTAAGTAGCAGATAATTAACTTTTATATTCTTGCTTAGCATAAAAAATGCCTTACCCGCCGCTATTTTGTTCATCGCCTCGATCTCCTGGAGGGCCTTCTGGGCTTCGGCCTTAGCATTTTTGGCACTCTCAAGCGCCAATGCGAGCTCGGACTCTCGAGTCTTCGATTCACGCTCCAAAATCTCGTGTTTTTCCACGAGAGCCTGGAGCTCTTGCCGCACCTCCGCCACCCGCGCCTCCTGCTTCTCTCGCTCGGGGCGCTCCAGGGCCGCACTGTTTTCGGCCTTGGAGACCGCCTCCTTCAGGGTCGCCACCTCGACCGTGGCCCCTGCAACATTTAAGTTGGTCCTCTCATTATTTGCAACCAAGTATTTCTATATACATTTACATACGGTATTACATACCCTCCTTGTCCTCGAGACGCTTCTTGGCACGGCCGAGCTCGTTTTCGGACCGCTCGAGGCTTCCTTTCAATGCATTGACCTCCACAGTCAGTGCGGCAGAGGTTAGCAGCGCAGCCTGCATTCCCATATTGACATATTTTTATTAGACTCCTGCGTATATCTTTTTAGATCCTCAGCTCAGCTTTTCTTTTCTGAACGCCGAACTGAGCATCAAGGGCTACTGTCTATGCGGTAACATTTTTATATGTTTTGAACACATACCTCAAAGCCTGTTAGCAGACTTGTACAGGCTTCTGTCAGCCTGCTCTTGGCGGACTGAACCTTTTGAATCACCGCGCTCATAACAGTGCGGTATTCTTCATTGATGGTGGCGCCGTTAAGCGCCTCCAGCAAGTTGTCCGGCGACTCCGGATGGACGAAGGTCGCCGGCGGTGTAGGCTTGCCCTTCTTATGAAGGCGCCACCTGTCGGACTCTAGAACTGTTGGCGGTTCCGGAGTAGTATCCGGCCCAGGGCCGGACTTAGATCCCTCTGGGGCTTCGCCCCCTTTGGGCCTGGAGTCTAGGAGGTCGCCTTGGGGCGCCTCCAGGACCACCTCCTCCTGGTTCAGCCCCTTTTGGGACTCCACCTCGGCATCGTCCGCAGGGAGCGGGGAGGAGGCCGTCGGAAGAGAAGCGCTATTCAGATCCGACGGATTCAGGGAGCCGCTCGACGAATCACCGAGCTGAGCTCTGGGTGGACTGCATAATTGAAATTCGGCGTCAGAAGCTATCGAATAATAGAGGAGCGCCATGAGTCATTCGGGTAACCAGACACTTACGATTTTGCCAGGGGCTTGACCCTGGATGGCCATTCCTCCCCGCCGTCTTCGGCATCGGAGGCATAGTCCGGCAGAAGGGTTTTCCCCTTATTGGACCCTCCGGCCTCCCCAGTTGGGCGGCCTTCCTTTTATTTCCATCCCCCGTTGGAGTTGGAGAGGTTTCTTCTTCTTCTTCCTCCTCCTCGTCTTCCGAGGCGGAGGGTGCATCGGGGTCGTCAGGCGATGAATCCGACACCACCAGGCGCCGGGAGCTCTTTCGAGTCCCCGTGGCCTTCTTCTTGGCCTTCTTCTTCGGCACCACGTGAGGTGCCGGAACCAGCAGCTTCGTTAAAAGAGCGTCCGCTGGGTCTTCGGGCAAAGGAGTCGGACAACTAATCAGTCCGGCCCTCTTCTGCCAGTCCCGTCAAAGGGATGGGGGTTTAGATCCCGCATAAAATCAAATCTATGGAAAATAGATACCCCATAATGGGAAAATTAGCTCATCACGCTGGCTTGGCGCTTGGCGCAGAATCCGCGATCCTCGGTGATGGGAGGCGAGACCTCGGAGCTCTTGAATAGCACTTTCCATGCATCCTCGTGCTTTGTGTCGAAGAGCCGGGACAGAGTCTGGTACTTGGCCGGGTCGAACTCCCACAAGTTGAAAGCCCGTCGTTGACACGGGAGAATCCGGCGGAAGAGCATGACCTGGACTACGGTGACAAGTTTAACCTTCCTGCTAATCAGGTCTTTGATGCAGGTTTGAAGTGTGGTCACTTCTGCCGAATTACCCCACAACAAGCCCGTCTCTTTCCAAGACGTGAGCCCTGTGGGAATGCCAGATTGGTATTCGAGGGCCGCTGCCCATTCAGGGTCACGCGGCTCGGTGATGTAGAACCACCCCGATTGCCACCCTTTGATGGTCTCTACGAAGGCGCCCTCGAGCCATGTAACGTTGGGCATTTTGCCCACCATGGCGCCTTCGCACTCCGCTTGGCGTCCGCCCACGACCTTCGGCTTGACACTGAAGATCTTTAGCCATAGGCCAAAGTGAGGCTCGATGCGGAGGAAGGCCTCGCACATGACGATAAACGCCGAGATGTTGAGAATGAAGTTTGGGGCCAGATCGTGGAAGTCTAGGCCGTAATAGAACATGAGCCCCCGGACGAACGGGTGAAGAGGAAAGCCCAGTCCGCAGAGGAAATGGGGAAGAAATACAACCCTCTCATGGGGCCCAGGGATGGGGACGAGCTGCCCCTCGTCTGGAAGCCGGTGCGCAATGTCGTTGTGCAGGTATCCGGCTTTCCGCAACCTTTTGATGTGCCCCTCCATGACGGAGGAGGCCATCCACTTGCCTCCCGCTCCGGACATGGTTGGAGTAGGTCGAGGCGAGATGTGCGGGCTTGGGCGTTGGAGCTCGAGTGTGCAAGGACGAATAAGCAAAGGAGGAAGAAGGTGTGAATGGAAAGGGTAGATCCTTATCCCCTTATCTGGGCGACCGAAACTACGAGCCCCCACCGGCCTAATAAAACTCACTTATCTCCCAAGCGTCGCGGTTAATGGAGCGGCTGGGTTACCCACGCCCGCATTGATAAGAATCCCGGAATAAGGGGACACAATCTCTGCTTTGACAAGACATGCCAAGGAAACCGCCTCACTAAACACGTTGAGGTGGAACGGTAAAATGAATAAAAGCCTGGCCGTGGCATGAGGTCACGCTACGGAATACATCAATAGATTAGATTGGTGAAAATGTTATTCTCTCTATGGTGGCATGTGGAAATTATTTTGCAGAGTCGGACACTACCCTGGTGTTCAACATCTTCTATGAAGTATTCGGAGGAGGAACCCGCCTTGCAATGCCGAAGACAACTTGCGCGCCGGACTCGTCGTCATTGAAGCCTGGTTCAGGGGCTACTGAGGGAGTCCTGGATTAGGGGGTGTCCGGATGGCCGGACTATGACCTTTGGCCGGACTCCCGGACTATGAAGATACAAGATTGAAGACTCTGTCCCGTGTCCGGATAGGGACTTTCCTTGGCGTGGAAGGCAAGCTTGGCGATACGATATGAAGATCTCCTCCCATTGTAACCGACTCTGTGTAACCCTAGCCCTCTCCGGTGTCTATATAAACCGGAGAGTTTTAGTCCGTAGGACGAACAACAATCATACCATAGGCTAGCTTCTAGGGTTTAGCCTCTCTGATCTCGTGGTAGATCAACTCTTGTAATACCCATACCATCAATATCAATCAAGCAGGAGTAGGGTTTTACCTCCACCGAGAGGGCCTGAACCTGGGTAAAAACATCGTGTCCCTCGTCTCCTGTTACCATCCGCCTAGACGCATAGTTCGGGACCCCCTACCCGAGATCCGCCGGTTTTGACACCGACAAGTGCCTTGAGATATTCAACCAGCATCTCAATAGCCTCATCCCTCTCTCCCCTAGGGCAAGCGAAGGCATAGTGACATGTGTATGGCACGTGGCAGGGGAGGTAGCGGTAGCGATGAGTCTTCATTGAAGGAAGAACATCCCGAAGACGAGCTATCGCCTCACGGGCAGCCATCTGCATAGCATGCCTCTCCGTAGGCATGGCTCTTCCCACAAACTGGAAGTGGCGTAACTCAACACGCCCTCCCTTGAATTGCACCGCGGCCTGGTGCATGGACAGACTGTCGTTGATCTTGTGCTGGTAGAGTGTGAACTCCGGACGAGTCGATGGCCCGATCGCGATTTTGACGATGGAGGTGAGAAGTTTGACGAACCCCTCAGGTACGTTGGCAAACACCTGTGACTCACAGTCATTGCCAGCCATCTACAAAAGTAGGCAAAATTTTTGAATAGTCAGATCATAAATTTGCGCTGACTATCAGAAAATGACTACATTTGCAAAATATTAAAATAGCACTTATTACACTAATAACCGATTAGCGATCGCACCAAGTGGCTTCCTACAGTCAGCCTGACTCTGGTACCAAGTTTGTCACGACCGGTTTTCCAATAAAAGACTTATTGAGAAACCGACCTTTATATAGACCAGTATAGGAAAAATCCTCCTTACTGGTAGACAAATACTTGAGACAGAGAACCAGTAGTACTAAATATTATACAGGGTTGAGCTGAGATTGCTCAACCAATTATTACAAGCACACCAATATTATACATAAGGGCGGATATGACACAAGGGTGTGGTGGCATGCTACTGACTCGTAATAAAAGTGGTGTTGGATATGTCACAGTGAAGCGGGTGACATGACTCCTAATCCTGCAACTCATCGAGCGTCGAGGTGAGGCTCGATGATTTTATTTGGGTAGTGGAAGCGTATATGATACAAGTGACCAAATCCAGACTCGCTATTGTACTCTTCATCCATGAGATCGCCTTCGTCAACATCTGGCCAAATCAATAAGCTAGGTGAGTACTTTGAATGTACTCGCAAGACAGTTCGGACATAAGATATAACAAATGCAAACATGATGCACCATGAGCAGTAGCAATGCACACTCAAATAATAAATTTGCACGGCATGTTAAATATAAAGGAGGTCAGGCGGTAGTCCTCCCTAAATCCCAAAAAAAATAACTGAAACCGATCGGGTGTCTGAAGCGACGCCTCGAAAGGTAAAAAAAATAAATTTAACATGCCGCAGTCGGGCGTCTGAGCGACGTCACATAAAGGGCTTATATTGAAATGTAAAAGACAGTGTGTGCCACAGTCAAACGTCTACGCGACATCTCGGAAAGGGCTTATAATGAAAATAAATAACAGTGATTCCACAGTCGGACGTCTACGCGACATCTCGGAAAGGGCTTATAATGAAAATAAATAACAGTGATGCCACAGTCGGATGTCTACGTGACATCTCGGAAAGGGCTTATATCGAAAGTAAATAGCAGGTGTGCCATAGTCGGACGTCTGAGCGATATCATGTAAAGGGCTTATAATGAAAATAAATAACAGTGATGCCACAGTCGGACGTCTACGCGACATCTCGGGAAGGGCTTATAATGAAAATAAATAACAGTGATGCCACAGTCAGATGTCTACGCGACATCTCAGAAAGGGCTTATATTGAAAGTAAATAGCAGGTGTGCCACTGTCGGACGTCTGAGTGACATCACGTAAAGGGCTTATAATGAAAATAAATAACAGTGATGCCACAGTCAGACGTCTGAGCGACATCACAGAAAGAGCTTATATTTCATCATTCGTATTCAATATATTCATGAAGATAAATCACTCCAAGGAAGATACTCAGTACATAATAACAAACGGGTTAGTCCATCCATAGGAGTAATCATTTAGCCGGACTTAACACTCATGTTTGTTCACCGGAGATTTGTCACTGAGACTGACACTGAGACTGACAAAGATAAGTTGAACACAGTCCTTGACCATAGACACGGTTATTCGAATGATTTTGACTCTGCAGAGTTTGCACTATTTAACCACAGCCAACGGATTTCAGTAGTCACGAAGGACTAGTTCCGTTTACGGTATTTCGGTAGAAACACATCTAACCAGTACACACCCATTCCACCTCACGATGCCAGGAATCACCCTAGGCAACGCTCAAGAAAAACTTTGAGACGGGGAGGCCACAACCTCGAATAGCATGGGATCAAATTTATATTCGCACGCTCTAAGGGGTGCCCCCCTCACGGTCCCAACCGGAAACACCCATGCCCCCTGACCGGATGACTGGCTTTAATACAGGGCCATGGAACCCTCATCACGGCCTCTCTATTTGGTGTGTACGAGGAAAGCGATTTGCAACTTACTAAACCATATTCTTTGCAGGAAACATGTGGTAGCACAAAAAGAAATGGATGGTAACGTGACTTGATCCACGTTGACACTGGAGTTAAATGGTTTGGCTTAAGGCTGGCATGCTTCAACACTGCCATCTTACCACCTCTCATGTCACCACACGATCATGTAAACTCACATCAAATAACATATGGAGTTTCGAAGCTCACTTGCATTAGCTTTGGATGCAATATAACACTTACTGCAATGCATATAAACATGCCATGAACTAACTACTCAATGCAAACATGCAAAACACTCATCATATCAAAGGTTCAAACATGGTTGCCATGTTCGGAGTAGTCGGAGTCTAGCTCGGTGAAGTTCGCGGTTCCGTCACCTCCTCCGGTATCAACGGTATAAAGAAAATACGCACTAACATAAATACCGTGTGTGCACAAAAATTGTTCCAAATATTTTTCAAATAAATCTGATAAAAAACTAGACAGAAAAATAAAGATGATAGAAAAAGAATCAATCAAAAATCGTTTTCTGTTTAGAAGTTATTAAAGTTTTAGTCCAGGGACTTGTCTATAATAAAACAGAAAGTTTCCAGGGGGTAGAACAGAAAAAGATAGAAAAAAGTTTCATTTAGAAAGCGTATTTGCCTGAAGGCGTTTTCCAAAAAAACGGTTCGAATAGAAAAGAGAGGCTGACGAGGGGGTCCCACTCGTCAGGTTTAAAAGTTTGAGAGAGAAAAACAGAGCGCGCCGACGCCCGAAGCTTGCGGTGGTCGCCGACGACGATCCATGGCGAGTTAGGAGGAGCGGAGGATACCTACGGACTCAGGGTGCTCTCCCGCGTCTGTGGGTGGTGGAGTTGGTCGTCGGCGAGCCCCACGTCAACGGCGGCCTTCACTCCGGCGGATGGCGGCTCGGGCGTCGGTGGATCTCACCGGGGAGGGCTGCAAGTTTCAAATTGGGGCATGGGTTAGTGGAGTGGGTGCACTAGGATGCCACTGGTACAAAGTGAGAGGCGGGGGTGCACGCTCTCGAGCTAATCTTGCCGGAGCCCGTAGCGGATTTGGGCGGCCGGAGTCGGAGGAGAAGGCCTCCTCGGGGTCCTCCTAGTGGTCGGGCGCAGTCCTGGAGAGATGGAGGGAGTGGTCACTACTAGGGAAAACCCTAGTAGTATCGCGGGTTTTGAGGCTGACAGCAGCGCGAGTGGCCGCGCTACTAATAAGGCGCTACAACTAACTCATAGTAGTAGCGCGACCCTTACCCGCGCTACTACTGTTGATGATATCAGCAGCGCTTTTTAAGAACGCGCTACTATGACCTAGCTGTAGCGATTTCGCCATCCCTCGCTACTGCTATATCTTTCATCATTTCCCCATTACCCCTTTCCCTTTCAGTTTCCCTTTCAGATACTAGATACTAGGTACTGCTAGTAGATATCAATTCATAAACCATTACTAGGTAGTACTCCCTTCATTCCAAATTACTCGTCGTGGTTTTAGTTCAAACCACGACGAGTAATTTGAAACGAAGGGAGTACTAGATAACAATTTCATGCATAGTCAACATGCATCCTCAAGTAGTACAAGGTCATATGAACGGCCATCATCATATGTAGTTCTAGATGATATCGACGACAATCATCATATGTAGTTCTAGATGATATAGCCACAAACACATATGTAGTTCTAGATGATACAGCCACACACATATGTAGTTCTAGATAATATCAAAGACAATCATCATCCTCAAGCCTGGGCGGTTGGTGTTCCTGATAGTAATTAGGATGGCCTGTCCAACACGAAGATTCTTGCCATCGAGGAATTTCTTCCACCCAACCGAGTTTAAGTGTGTCCGACCGTCCGTGTCCACGCGGTAAGTACAGGTTGTGACGGAGCCCCTTGCAGTAAGGCGTAGTCCAGCCGAGCCTTCTTCATCAGGCTCGATACCATAACTCACACATATGCTCTTTGCCAATTTCTGAATAAGAAAAACATATCAATTAATAAATAGCCTCGCAAATAAGTACATATGGATTATCTACACTATTAATAGTTTCCTTACATTCTACACTAATAAGCATGTGATCGAACTCTACACTAAAACATATCATCGACTAGATTCCACACAACATACCATATCATTGGACTGTACACTAAGTAATTCATCGGATAATTTGCATTTGTAAGTATAACATACCATATCATGTCGATCAACCATGGTATTTGTCAAGCGAGTCACGAATGGCACCCCGACAAAGTCAGCACGTGACGGAATTATGTCCCACGGGTTGGACACCTCCTCCTCACTCAGCCTTGTTCTTTGAGCTACGATGGCTTCATGAAGTGGTTCCTCATCATCTTCATCGAGTGGGTCCTCATTATCTTCATCATCTTCATCATCTTCCACCAGGTTGAGATAAATGACAGCTAGCTTGGGTCTTTCTGCTCGGAAGGAGAAGCTGATCAACTCACCACCAGTAAGACGCATGCGAGCGATGAAACGGGCCCATCCATCTCCTCCAATCTGCGACATATTGCATCCTTTCTCGACCTCCATAGTGTACGCCCCCCCAGGAGCCTCAAATGTCATAGTGTCTCCTGTCAGCTTGTTGAATTTCAACCTCACATTGCATGGGACGATCTGTGTAAAATAAGCAAAATGACACAATGCAGTAATGCCAACACTAAAAATAAAATAGTTATTACATTTCATCTAATTTCTTACCGCCGCATGACAAAAACTGGGCTGGAAGTAGATGCCGAACAGCTTGCCAGTTGCAAGGCTGCTGGCGCATCTTGACTTGCCCAGTCGACATAGTGGTGGAAGTGGTGGCGCCATTTTTCCTAAAGCAATATGAGCAAAGGATTAACGATCAACTAAATCAAAATGTTCTAAGTCAACTAAATCAACTAGCCTACTAAAGCAACTAAATCAAAATGTTCTAAATCAACTAAATCAACTAGCCTACGAAATCAACTAAATCAAAATGTTCTAAGTCAACTAAATCAACTAGCCTACTAAATCAACTAAATCATATCAACTAAATCAAAATGTTGCATATGAACTAGCCTACTAAATTAACTAAATCAAAATGTTCTAAGTCAACTAAATCAACTAGCCTACTAAATCAACTAAATCAAAATGTTCTAAATCAACTAAATCAACTAGCCTACTAAATCAACTAAATCAAAATGTTCTAAATCAACTAAATGAACTAG
>NC_057810.1:245472-283463 GCF_018294505.1 Triticum aestivum
AAAATGTTGCATATGAACTAGCCTACTAAATCAACTAAATCAAAATGTTCTAAGTCAACTAAATCAACTAGCCTACTAAATCAACTAAATCAAAATGTTCTAAATCAACTAAATCAACTAGCCTACTAAATCAACTAAATCAAAATGTTCTAAATCAACTAAATGAACTAGCCTACTAAATCAACTAAATCAAAATGTTCTAAGTCAACTAAATCAACTAAATGAACTAGCCTACTAAATCAACTAAATCAAAATGTTCTAAGTCAACTAAATCAACTAGCCTACTAAATCAACTAAATCATATCAACTAAATCAAAATGTTGCATATGAACTAGCCTAGCTACTAAATCAAAATGTAGCGGGCAGGAGGGAGAAGGAGGGGCGACTCGAGGAGGGAGAAGAGAGTAGGATGGAGGAGGAAGGCGGAGCGAGGAGGGGCCGGCCAGCGTGGCCAGTGGAGGGAGGACGGAGGAGGAAGGCGGAGCGAGGAGGGGCCGGCCAGCGGCGAGTGGAGAGGGAGGACGGAGGAGGAGGCCGATACCGAGTCCAGCAAGGAGGAGGAGGTGACGGCGGCGCAGACGGAGGAGGGGCGACGGGGGTGGACCGGCGCGGGGGATTGAGAGGGGATCCAGTGAGCTAGTGTGTGACTGTGTGAGTGGATCGGATAGAGGAGATGGGGGTGGGAGATGAATGGCTTAGCAGTAGCGCGCTGTAGTAAAAGACCCTACTGCTAAGCTATCTAGCAGCAACGCCTTTGACAATAAAGGGCTACTGCTATGTGTCAGCATGTAAAAATAGACTTTGTTCAATATATCAAAAATATATTGATCTTCAACGATCTTTTTATGTACAATCTGATTTGTCAATATGAGTCCTCACCGGTTTAGGAATAGGTGAAGACTCATATTGCAGCCACAAATTCTACACATAGATTTCAATGAAGACCAAGTGCTTGTCAAAGTTTGAGAAGTAACATATTTAAGGTGATAGAAACTCTCTTCACGGAGCGAGGTGGGACTAAATTTTTGTAGTAAACTTAGCAGTAGTGCTTATTGGAGAAATGCGCTGCTACTATGCTACGTAGCAGTAGCGCCCGTTGTTATAATGCGTTGCTGCTATAACTAGCCTCGCGGCGGCCTCGTGGGAATTATAGCGGTAGCACGTCTTTGAGCGGGCGCGCTACTGCTATATTTGTTTCAGCAGCGAGTTATTCCTGAGCACGCTACTGCTAATTAGCAGCAGCGCCTTATTTTAAAGCGCGCTGCTGATAAGATTCTGTGTATAGGCTTTTCCCTAGTAGTGGGTTCTGGTCGAAGGCGAGCTCGGGGTGGCTATTTATAGTCGGCCCGAGGCGGTTGCCGAGAACGGGATAGCTCTGGTGGCGATTACGGCGAGGCAATCCAATCCTCCAGCGACTGGAGGGGGCCGGCGGCTGCGTGCGCGCGTGCGAGGAGGCGCTGGGATGCGTGACGAGCGCGCTGGCCATGACTATGGGCCATGGCAGACAGACAGGCGGTGGCTTGGTCTGACGCGAGGGCCCTGGCGGCGTGGCGAGTAGGCCCGTGCTTTGGCAGTTCTGGTCAGGTGCGGTGTGGATCTGGCGAGGCAAGCTCGCGGTGGCCCTGCGAGCTGCACGTGCTCGGGGCGTGCCATGGGGCCCAGCTGCGTCAGGCGAGGGGAGGATCCTGCTCGCGCTGCTGCGGCGGGCCGGTGGTGCAGCTGCTCGAGTGGCTGCCGTGGAGAAGGAGAAGAGGTAGAGGAGAAGGAGATGGAGAGGAGGCCGTGGAGAAGGAGAAGAGGGGCTGGACTGCTGCTGCTCAGCGAGCTGCTACAGCGAGGAGAAGTAGAGGAGCACGAGCACTGCCACCGCGACGCTCGCCGCTTGCTGGCCGGCTGGCTTGCGTGCTCAGCCGCAGCCGCCGCCGCTGTCGCCGCGAGCGTGCTGGCCAGTGGTGCTGGACTGCTGGGCCTCGGCAAAGGACTGGATTGCTTTTTTGAAAAAAACTAGGGATCTGATATCTTTTTTAGCCCGCTTATTATGTGTGGGCCAACTCTGTCAGAAACGCGCTTAAAAGAGCCAAATCGGGCTCTTTTCAGACTTGGTAGTTTTTAGTCAAGAATTAATGAGAAAATGGTAATTTTCGGCACAAATTTGTAAAGTGATAGTTTGTAGGCACGGTTCCACGAATTGTGCTACGTTTTTTGCTAAATACTATGTGGAATTGGAATGGCGCCAACCAGAAAACAATTATTGGAAGGTCATTTCTTGTTCCAGAACTGCAGCATATATACATGCAGAGCGGCAGGGGAAAGAAAGCAGAGTAGAACAGAGCATGCACTCCTGCTAGCACACTTGACTTGTGCACATTTGTCTGTGTGGCGGTGAAACAACGGTGTTTCAATCCAAATCACTTCTTGCCGTCGGATTGGAAAGGTGGCAAAGTGGGAAAAGGTACTAATTTTGCTGCTTGAGAATCCTTGCAGCAGCCGTTTACACCCTACTCATCGCCGGGCAGAGCCGAGCCCATGATATCAATAATGACATCTTCTTTGTTCAGAAGGATAACGACCATGACATACAATAGCTGTTGAGGTTTGAGTTCTTTCACAGTACCCTTAAATGAATATAGGCCCTTCATTTATCTTAATCTGATTGATAGGATTGGTTGGCACTCCAACATTGGTGTTTAGGAGTACCACCGCCAAAAGTTAGGGAGTACCTTGATTTAAAGGGTAAATTGGTAATCAATATATGAAAGTTAAGGTGGAAACTACTCCCTCCAGACGGCAGTTATAGTAATTACGAGATTTGACTAGCATGCAGCGTGAACCGGCCGGTGAGGGACTTGTCACGAAGCAAACTACGGATGCATCATCCAAAAGCCATGGCTCATTTTTTATTTATAAATCAACACATGAGCACACAAAAGAAATGAAACGTGATACCGATATTCAACAGTTTCCAACATTCCAGTTTTGTATACAAGACGCTGAAGAACTAGACTACTAATTTTACCGCCTTCGCTGGAGAAGTGAAGAACTAGACTCGGATACGACGGAGGATCAAAGATCTCGCCGGTGGCTGACGCGCCATGTTTTCATGGGTGTGGAAGTAGAGGCGCGGGCAAGGGGAAGCGAAGGCAGCCACAGCTATGGGAGATCAGGGAGACGATATTTGCACATAGAAAGGAGACGCAAACTGAGACACAACAAGATGCTGGTAGGATGAGCAATAGTACCGAGGGGAGGCAAAGCGGGCATGATCATATTTCTTGAAATACCGTTTGTTTCCTCTAACATCATTGGCCCTGTTAATGTGGTACGACTATGGATTAAAATGACATGAGTGATGTTCGTTGTAGAAGTTGTGTTAATCTTCTACACTTATTTGATAATCATGTGTAATTTTTTTACCTAATGTATGTATACCATACCAACTACCTTAGTGCTGACGATACAAGCTACAGCAGGAAGGGTCGTCAAGCAAAGAGTAGGCCAGCTATCACTCGAGGAGATTCTACAAATTATTCTAATGAAAAATAGAGAGCAATGATAACATATCCAAATTAATATTTGCACATTTCTTTAGCTTCTAGCTCCATCAAAGTGCAAAGGTATCAATAATCAATGTTTTTCATGCGAAGAACTTTCGTTATCATACCAAGCCTATGTTCCTACTTAGAAGAAATGAGGCCACCTGATCTGTGACTCATGTGCAAGGTCCGCTTGAAATCTCATTCCTTACCTCTAACATCATCACTAGGCCTTGTGAATGTAATACTATGCTTTTTTAGGGAATGTAATGCTACAGTAGAATATAGATACCAAAGAAAGATGATAGACACATATCATCATGAGTGTTGAATATATGGTTTGTGCATGTATATTGTATTTCCTGGCCCACCTCCTAGTCATTATATAGCTGAGGTTGTGGCCCACCTTGTACTCCATATAAACATGCGCTTTGGACCGATCAATATATTGTGAAGCATTGTCAAAACATTCGTTTCCAACATGGTATCAGAGCCAAGAGGTCTTGAGTTCACGATCCGGCTGGCGCAATTAAAATTGCACCCCACTTTCGGTCCATGTTTAGGCCTTAGGGAGCCACACATGAGGGGGAGTGTTGACGTATAATGTGCTGCCTAGTTTCTTCCATCAGATCGGTCTTTTGGTTGCATTCACTACTAGGGAAAAACCTAGCAGCAGCGTGGGTTTTGGGCCTATCAGTAGCGTGGGCAGGAGTGCTACTGATATGGCGCTACAGCTAAATCTTAGCAGTAGCGTGCCTGGACCCACACTACTGCTAAATTGATTTAGTAGTAGCGTTTCTCCAGAGGAGCGCTACTGGTAACTAGTAGTAGCGCTTCTCCTTGCCCGCGCTACTACTATTATTTAGTATTTTATTTCTTTTTTATTTCATGTTGTATTCATACACGTTTACACAAGTTTTCATACAACAGGAATTTAGATTGTTTTTACATCATAATGAGTTATTGCATCACATGGTGAAAGAACTATGGACTAGTTTCAAGTGGATGTCCATCCACTTGAAACTAATATGCGGTTCTTTCACCCAATGATATAATAATACTATCATCATCATCATATCATTAACAACTTACCATCATAATACATCATTGTCATATAACATCATCATCAGCAGCAAATTGGTCACTAGTCGTAATCACAACTACTCCTCATTATCAACTCTAACACATTACCACATAATAAACATATTGTACCTCATAGGACCTACTACATTCTCTTAGAACCTACTACATTTTCTAAGGTAAAATAGAAAAAAAACAAGATAGCCCCTGACTCTCCATTATGGAGATTGGAGATTATCCTGTCTTCAATTCTTGCCTTTCGATGAATGTTACTTCCAAGAACCTCCTTGCGATTGTCCAAACATTTTTTCCATTCTTTGATGAGCGTGTGTTCATCGGTTTTAGAAATCCGATATGCACAGGTGAGCTCCCTAGATTTACCTGGCAGTATGTTCAGAACTGTAAGGCGACCATTCAGATACATCAGATGAGGCACACAATCCATCGGGAGTTTCTATTGAAAAACATAGTAATAACTTCGTAGTTAGCAATGATGTACTAGTTTTAGAAGTATGCAAAAGATGCACAGATGTCGTAATAATAAAAATCTTACCAGGGTATCTCCATAGAAGTTACTGTCGTTCAACACGTGCACTAGTGGCACGTATTCACCATAATTTGTAGGAGTTCGATAATAGTTATTGTAATCCTCAAGAAGAGTACAAAATGCGATCAGATGATTTTTCTCCTTATAAGTTAATTCGGAGCCATCGGTGTAGTGGGTTTTGTCAAGCATCTTCCGCACAGTCTTTGAAGAATCAAAATAAGCTGTTGCTACGTCTTGAGCTAGCGTTGGTTTTCCCCGAAGAGGGGAGGGTGATGCAGTAAGTGTAGCGTAAGTATTTCCCACAGTTTTTTAAAACCAAGGTATCAATCCAGTAGGAGGCTCCTCAAAAGTCCCACGCGCCTACACAAACAAATTGAGAACTCGCAACCAATGCAATTAAGGGGTTGTCAATCCCTTTACAGCAACTTGTGAAAGTGAGATCTGATAGAGATAGTACGATAAGATAAATATATTTTTGGTATTTTATAATATAGATGCAAGAAAGTAAAGATGCAAATAAAAGTAGATTGAAAGCAAATATGATAAGAGATAAACCCGGGGGCCATAGGTTTCACTAGAGGCTTCTCTCGAGAGCATAAGTATTATGGTGGGTGAACAAATTACTGTCGAGCAATTGATAGAAAAGCGAATAATTATGACGTTATCTAGACATGATCATATATATGTAGGCATCACGTCCATAACAAGCAGACCGACTCCTGCCTGCATCTACTACTATTACTCCACACATCGACCGACTCCTGCCTACATCTAGAGTATTAAGTTCATAAGAACAGAGTAACACATTAAGCAGGATGACATGATGTAGAGGGATAAACTCATGCAATATGATATAAACCCCATCTTGTTATCCTCGATGGAAACAATACAATACGTGTTTTGCAACCCTTTCTGTCACTGGGTAAGAACACCAAAAGATTGAACCCAAAGCTAAGCACTTCTCCCATGGCAAGAAAGATCAATCTAGTAGGCCAAACCAAACCGATAATTTGAAGAGACTTGCAAAGATAACTCAATCATACATAAAAGAATTCAGAGAAGATTCAATTAATATCCATAGATAAATCTGATCATAAACTCACAATTCATCGGATCTCGACAAACACACCGCAAAAAGAGATTACATCGAATAGATCTCCACAAGAGAGGGGAAGAACATTGTATTGAGATCCAAAAAGAGAGAAGAAGCCATCTAGCTAATAACTATGGACCCGTAGGTCTGAGGTAAACTACTCACAACTCATAGGAGGGGCAAGGATGGTTATGTAGAGGCCTTCCATGGTCTATTCCCCCTCCGGCAGAGTGCCGGCGAAGGCTCCAAGATTGGATCTCGCCGATACAGAAGGTTACAGTGGTGGAAATTGTGTTTCATGGTGCCCCTGGATGTTTTCGGGGTCCGTAGGTATATATAGGAGGAAGAGGTACGTCGGTGGATGTTCGAGGGTCCCACGAGACAGGGGGCGTGCCCTACAGTGGGGGGGGGGGGCGCCCTCCTATCTCGTGGAGGCTTCGGCCGTTTCTTGACTTGCACTCCAAGCTCTTTGGATCTTGTTCGTTCCAAAAATCACATTCCCGAAGGTTTCATTCCGTTTGGACTCCGTTTGATATTCCCTTTCTTCGAAATATTAAAATAGGGAAAAAACAGCAATATGGGCTGGGCCTCCGGTTAGTAGGTTTGTCCCAAAAATGATAATAATGTATAAAATAAAGCAAATAAACATCCAAAACAGGTAATATAATAGCATGGAACAATCAAAAATTATAGATACGTTGGAGACGTATCAGCTGTCAATGGAAATAAGCTGTCAACTATTTTGAAATAAACAATATAAATTAGTTAATAACTATGTTCGAGAAACTCACATAGCGGTACAATCGGAAGCATATCAACAAGGACCCAAATGTCCATATTGTCTTGCTCGATGTCAGGATCACCAAGATCCATGGTGACAATCATACCCTCATAAAAACCATACATTTTGCAAAGTGCTTCCCAATTTTGGCAACCAAAATGGGTTACGCTCTGAGCATTGCACAGATTTACTTCAAAATCCATATCATGATGGGTCCTTAGGTGTATTTTCTTTGTTTCAAAATTTTCATGGTCTTCAAAACCCATCCTCTCCAAGACATAACGTCTTGCATGGCATGGGATAAGCCAGTCGAATTGTAAAATATGAAAATTAGACATTGAAATAGTTGAAGTCATGCTTAATTACGAAAAAAACACTTGTCGTTGTTGCATACCGTTTCAACATCAAAGGTCTCCTCGAGCTTAATGCTGAAGCGCCGATCTTCGTCCAGCTCAACGAACCTGTCGCACATACCTCGATCGTCGTGGCACCAGCTGCACTCCCCTAGGAGACTATCGTCGTCCGAGTATGACATTTCCTATGTTCATAATTCAAAGATTAAACTTGTACATATTCTAGCGCAAGTCATGCCAGAATTCACGGAAAAATCCGGCATGACCTCTGCTAAAAAGACATATTGAGCGCTTGAAATTTGCCGGAACGGAAATTAATCAACACTCCGGCAAAACATAGGCCACTCGGAGGTGTAACCTGAACATGACCGGCCACTTGGGCAACCACATATCCTATATGAGCAACACAAATATACATGGAGATTTGGCAGGTCTCACCTCGAGGTCGGAGGGGGTCGGTGACGGGGACGGCGGCAGGGATGATGGAGGGGCTCCTTGATTTCGGCAAAAGCAAAAACCATATAAGTTATCACTAATACATCCTGAATAATTGCTTAAACTAAAAAAATAACAACAAATATGACATGTTCAACTAGTTCTATTAATTCAACTAGTTCTTACTAAATATAAACTTACTATAAATAGAAAAAAACTAGTTCTTTCTAAAAATAAAGCAGTTCAACTAGTTATATTAATTTACTTACTAAACTAGTTCAACTAAAACTAAACTAGTTCAACTAGTTTATAAGTTTACTTACTAAAAATACATTAGTTCTATTAATTCAACTAGTTCAACTAGTTTATTAATTTACTTACTAAACTAGTTCAACTAAAACTAAACTAGTTCAACTAAATCTAAACTAGTTCAACTAAAACTAAACTAGTTCAACTGAAACTAAACTAGTTCAACTACTAAAAATCATTATCTATGAACCCTAAATTAACATCTACTACTACTAAAAAACATCTAGTACTAACTAATTAAGCAGAGAGAAAGGGGGTGGGGAGGGGTGGGGGGCTTACAGAGAGGGGAGATACGGTGGTGCGGGGAGGTGCTCGGCGACGGAGAGGTAGGGGCGGCGAGGGCAGGCTCAGGATCGGGAGGCGGCGGTGCTGGGCGGGCTCGGGCGGCGGCGGTGAGGTCAACGGCGGCGGCAGTGAGGTCAAGGGCGGCGACGATGAGGTCAAGAGCGGTGGCGGGCGGCGGCGCTGAGGTTGAGGGCGGGCGGCGGCGGTGAGGGTAGGCTCGGGCAACGGTGACAGAGGAGTAGGGGAAAGGGGTGAATGTTGGACTTAGCCAAATTTTGAGTCGGGACGAGTGTTAATTCAGAAGTAGCATTAGCCCGTTCCGGAAAGCGCGCTACTGCTACGTTAGCTACAACGCGTTCTGGTATACACGCTACTACTACTTCTTTCTCTTTTTTCCCTTTTCATTTATTTTTCTTCACATTTTATTTTTTTCCTTTCACCTTATTCTATTTCTTTCATTTTCAATTACCTTTCTATTTCCTTTCCATTTAATTTTATATCGTTTAGCAGTAGCGTGTTTATGAGAAAACGCGCTGCTACAAAGTAAATAGCAGTAGCGCTGTTCTATATGGATCGCTACTACTATGTGTAGCCTATCGGCCAAGCTGTGGGAATTATAGTGGTAGCGCTTGTTTCCGGACATGCGCTACTGCTAACTTTTGAGCTATAGCGTGCTTTTCATGAACGTGCTACTACAAATTAGCAGTAGCCTCATATTTTAACCGGCGCTACTGCTATACCTCTGTGTATAGGCTTTTCCCTTGTAGTGATTGGCTAGAGCATGCACTTCTACATGGTATCATACCTGCGATCCTAACCCTAACCCGTGCCGCCACCGCCGCGATCCCATCGCCGCCGCTGCCGCCACCTCGTGCCGCTGCTGCTGCCGCGTCTCTTCACCGCCGCGCCGCCACCCCGATGTGTCGCCGCTGCCCGTGCTTCCGCTCGCCCCCACAGCGCCGCCACAAGCCGTGCTGCCATCTCCCTTGCCGCGTCGCCTCACCACGCGCTGCCGCACCCCCCACTCGGCCATGGCCTCCCCCGGTTCCACCAGTACCACCCGCAGCCGCCGCACCAACCCGTTCGAAGGCCCCGATCCCGTCGTCATCCGCGACCTCAACATCCTCGCTCGGGTTCCCGTCGTCCTCGACCACCTCACCTCCATGTACTATGCCTGGAAGACATACGTCTCCCTCGTGTTCCGTGAGTACAATCTCCGGGATCACATCGATGGCTCCGTGGACTCCTGCTTCATGGAGGACGATGAGCAGTGGACGTCCATCGACGCCACTCTTATCCGTTTGTTCTACACCACCATCTCGAAGGACCTCTTCCACACGGTGGTCTCCGTCGACGATGATGCTCATGCCGTTTGGACTAAGCTCAACGGCCTCTTCACCGACAACGTGCACTAATGCAAGGTTTTCTTGCACGGCGAGTTTTTTGGGTGCCAGCAGCTCGACTCGTCTGTTGACGATTATTGCATGCGCCTCAAGAAGCTTGTTGACGAGCTCCGTGACCTCGGCGAGAAGGTCTTCGATGAACTTCTTCTCAGCACCCTTGAGGGAGTCCCGGACTAGGGGGTGTTCGGATAGCCGAACTATCATCATCGGCCGGACTCCAAGACTATGAAGATACCAGATTGAAGACTTCGTCCCGTGTCCGGATGGGACTTTCCTTGGCGTGGAAGGCAAGCTTGGCGATACGGATATGTAGATCTCCTACCATTGTAACCGACTTTGTGTAACCCTAGCCCTCTCCGGTGTCTATATAAACCGGATGGCTTTAGTCCATAGGACGAACAACAATCATACCATAGGCTAGCTTCTAGGGTTTAGCCTCCTTGATCTTGTGGTAGATCCACTCTTGTAACACACATCATCAATATTAATCAAGCAGGATGTAGGGTTTTAACTCCATCAAGAGGGCCTGAACCTGGGTAAAACATCGTGTCCCTTGTCTCCTGTTACCATCCGCCTAGACGCACAGTTCGGGACCCCCTACCCGAGATCCGCCGGTTTTGACACCGACATTGGTGCTTTCATTGAGAGTTCCTCTGTGTCGTCACCGATAGGCTCGATGGCTTCTTCAATCATCATCAACGACGTAGTCTAGGGTGAGACCTTCCTCCCCGGACAAATCTTCGTATTCGGCGGCTTTGCACTGTGGGCCAATTCGCTTGGCCGTCTGGAGCAGATCGAAAGCTACGCCCCTGGCCGTCAGGTCAGATTTGGAAGTTTGAACTTCACGGCCGACATCCGCGGGGACTTGATCCTCGATGGATTCGAGACACAGCCGAGCATGCCGCACTGTCACGGCGAGCATGATTTAGCTCTGCAGCCGGACAGTACCCTGGAGGCCGCACTTGAACCCGCTCCGATATTCAATTCGGAGCCGGCTGCGCAGATCGAGGACGGATGGCTAGACACCGCCTCAGGAGCTGCAACCTCTACGGCGATAGAGCCGAACACTAACCTCGTCCCTCATAAAGCTCGTGGCTCCAAGGTGCCGGACTCCTCGCCGGACTCCGAACCTCCCGCGCCCCCTCCGATCGAATCTGATTGGGCGCCGATCATGGAGTTCACCGCAGCGGACATCTTTCAACACTCACCTTTTGGCGACGTCTTGAGTTCGCTAAAGTATCTCTCGTTATCAGGAGAGCCCTGGCCGGATTGCGGTTAGGACGGTTGGGATGCGGACGACGAAGAAATTCAAAGCCCACCCACCACCCACTTGGTAGCCGTTGTCGACGATCTAACCGACATGCTAGACTATGACTCCGAAGACATCGACGGTATGGACGACGATGCCGGAGACGACCAAGAATCAGCGCCTACTGGGCACTGGACAGCCACCTCATCATATGACATATACATCGTGGATATCCCAAAAGATGGGAATGGCGAAGGAATAGAGGAGGATGACCCCTCCAAAAAGCAGCCCAAGCGCCGTCGTCAGCGGTGCCGCTCTAAATCCCGCCACAGCAAGAATGAAGACTCCGGCACCGGAGATAACAATAGACTGGACAGTGCCGAAGAAAACCCACTCCAGCAAGATGCAGCGCAGGAGGACGGAGAGGCCAGCCCTCACGAGAGAGCGGCAGAAGAAGAGGTAGAGGATTATATGCCTCCCTCCGGAGACGAAGTGAGCCTCGACGATGACAAATTCGTCGTGCCTGAGGATCCCGTCGAACAAGAGCATTTTAAACGCAGGCTTATGGCCACGGCGAACAGCCTCAAGAAAAAGCAGCAACAGCTTAGAGCTGATAAAGATCTGCTAGCCGACAGATGGACTGAAGTCCTCGCAGCCGAAGAGCATGAGCTCGAACGCCCCTCTAAAAGCTACCCTAAACGCAAGCTGCTCCCCCGATTAGAGGAGGAGGCATATGAACCCGCATCACCAGGAGACAATACGGCTGACCGACCATCCCGTGGTCGCGACAGAGAGGCCTCTAGGCCCTTCACTAGACCCGTACCCCGGCATCGCTCGAACAGCACACGGCCACAGGGGAACGCTCCGGACTTGCGAGATATATTGGAGGATAAGGCAAGACAATCAAGATCGATCTATGGATCGCGTGGGCGCCCCATGATATGTGACGACAAGCGTCGCGCCGGACACAGTAAATCCGGCCGGGCCGAACAAAATAGACCAAGCTCCCTTGAGCTCCGTCGTGATATCGCCCAGTACAGAGGCGCCGCACACCCACTATGCTTCACAGATGAAGTAATGGATCATCAAATCCCCTAAGGGTTTAAACCCGTCAATATTGAATCCTACGATGGCACAACAGACCCCGCGGTTTGGATCAAAGACTATCTCCTTCACATCCACATGGCCCGCAGCGACGATCTCCATGCCATCAAATACCTCCCCCTCAAGCTTAAAGGACCAGCACGGCATTGGCTTAACAGCTTGCCAGCAGAGTCAATTGGGAGTTGGGAAGACTTGGAAGCCGCATTCCTTGATAACTTCCAAGGCACGTATGTGCGACCACCAGACGCCGATGAGCTAAGCCACATACTTCAGCAGCCAGACGAATCGGCCAGACAATTCTGGACACGGTTCTTAACCAAGAAAAACCAAATCGTCGACTGTCCGGATGCGGAGGCCCTCGCGGCCTTCAAGCATAATATCTGCGATGAGTGGCTTGCCCGGCACCTGGGATAGGAAAAGCCGAAATCCATAGTAGCCCTCACATCACTCATGACCCGCTTCTGCGCGGGTGAGGACAGCTGGCTAGCACGCAGCAACAACCTCAGCAAAAATTCTGGTAGTCCGGATTTCAAGGACCGAAATAGCAGGCCGCGTCGTAACAAAAACAAACGCCGCATTAACGGTGACAATAGTGAGGATACGGCAGTCAATGCCGGATTCAGAGGCTCTAAACCCAGTCAGCGGAAAAAGCCATTCAAAAGAACTACTCCGGGTCCGTCCAATTTGGACCGAATACTCGACCGCTTGTGCCAGATACATGACACCCCCGAAAAGCCAGCTAACCACACCAATAGGGATTGTTGGGTGTTCAAGCAGGAAGGAAAGTTAATTGCCGAAAACAATGACAAGGGGCTGCATAGCGATGACGAGGAAGAGACCCGACCGCCGAACAACAGAGGACAGAAGGGTTTCCCCCCACAGGTGCGGACGGTGAACATGATATACGCAACACACATACCCAAAAGGGAGCGGAAGCGTGCGCTAAGGGATGTCTACGCGATGGAGCCAGTTGCCCCAAAGTTCAATCCATGGTCCTCCTGCCCGATCACTTTTGACCGAAGGGACCACCCCACTAGCATCCGCCACGGAGGATTCGCCGCATTGGTTTTAGACCCAATCGTCGACGGGTTTCACCTCACCAGAGTCCTAATGGACGGCTGCAGCAGCCTGAACCTGCTTTATCAGGATACGGTGCGCAAAATGGGCATAGACCCCTCAAGGATTAAACCAACCAAGACGACCTTTAAAGGCGTCATACCAGGTGTAGAAGCCAATTGTACAGGCTCAATTACACTGGAAGTGGTCTTCGGATCCCCGGATAACTTCCGAAGCGAGGAGTTAATCTTCGACATAGTCCCGTTCCACAGTGGCTATCATGCCCTGCTCGGACGTACCGCGTTCGCAAAGTTCAACGCCGTGCCGCACTACGCATACCTCAAGCTCAAGATGCCAGGCCCTCGAGGAGTCATCACGGTCAACGAAAACACTGAACGTTCTCTCCGCACGGAGGAACATACAGCGGCTCTCGCGGCAGAAGTGCAATGCAGCCTCTTAAGGCAATTCTCGAGTCCGGCCGTTAAGCGGCCGGACACAGCTAAGCGCGCCCGGAGTAACATTCAACAAGACCACCTGGCACGTTCCGAGCACGCATAGCAGTGCAGCCCCAACCCCAGCCCCTATAAAACGTCAAGACAGGTCCCTCACGTACACCATTACACTCTGAAGATACCATGGGCATGGGGAGAGGGGCACGACCACAATAGACCCAGACTGCAGCTCAACCACACCAGGGGCTCTCAAGCGTGTCGTTCTTTTTCTTTTCTTTTTTCTTTTTTACCCACAGGACTCCGTTCGTCAGAGGCCCTGTCCGGCAGCAGAACTTCCGAACTCACGATGCAACAACCAGGGAAGGATAAAGGCTACAACAAATATCCAGGTGGTCTCCATTACGAGCATTAAATCTATTTTACGCACCATTCGGCAGCCTACCCCTGGAGGGGGACATGTTTAACAGTCCCATTCCTTGCTTATCGCACCATTTGTATCATTCTGCACTTACAGCAGTCTTTCTTGAATAAACAATGCAGCACCTTCTTGCTTATAATTGCATTTCTTTTTTCTACATATGTTCATTTACGGCATGTTGCATCCGTACACTTTGGTACGGCTAATATACACCAGGGGCTTATGTTTCCCACATTATGGTGTGATAAGTCCGAACACTTTCACAAGTGCGGCACCCCGAACTTATAGCACTATATGCATCGGCTCCGAATCATGTCTTGGGTCAATAGTTGGGTTTGCCCGGCTCCCATGTTTTGGTACCTTACGTTCCGTTATATCGGCTAAGGTAGCACTGGGAGAACCACTGCGATTGCGTCCCAGTTGAGCTGGGTTAACGCCTCAGTGGAGAAAGCTAAAGATGACCGTCATGATGAGGCGAGAGCCGGTCGCTGTTCGAGAGGTTTTTTGCGAGTCCTTAAAGACTTATGCCGCTTAGAGCGAGGATCCGGATCCTGTCCGGCCCAGGCGTGGATAGCGCCCCAAATTCGTCCTTTCGAAGACTAGGGGCTTCGTCGAAATTTAAAATTATAGAATTCTATGGCTAAGTGAGAGTGTTCAAGCATTATAAGTCCGGTTGCCTTGTTCGCTATGTTGAGCGCCTCCCTAGATGGACCCATAAATGGGAACAAGAGCGCTCAAGTTTATCCCGAACACCCCAGCACTCGTGGCATGCGGGCTGAAGCCGACGACTTGCCATCTCTCAGATTTGATAAACAGCCGCACAGAAGGTAATATTTTAAATTAACAAGCATTGCTTAGCGCATATGAACCAAGTTTTCAGCGCACAGGATAACAAAATGCGAGTCTACTCAAATATTACATCTTTGGAGCACTCACCCACAATAGTGCGGGCGCCCTTCAACACACTCTTATAGTACATCTCGGGCGTGCGATGCTCCTTGCCCTCTGGTGGCGGGTCCGTCACAAGCTTCTGGGCATCCATCTTGCCCTAGTGCACCTTTGCGCGGGCAAGGGCCCAACGGGCACCCTCAATGCAAGCGGAGTGCTTGATGACTTCAACCCACGGGCACGCATCCACCAGCCGCCGCACCAGGCCGAAGTAGCTCCCAGGCATGGCCTCCTTAGGCCACAGCCGAACTATGAGGCCCTTCATGGCCTGTTTGGCCGCCTTGTGGAGCTCCACCAGCTGCTTCAGCTGGTCGCTAAGGGGCACCGGATGTCCGGCCTCAGCATACTGAGACCAGAAGACCTTCTCCGTCGAGCTCCCCTCCTCAGCCCGGTAGAATGCAGCAGCATCGGACACGCTGAGAGCAAGATCTGCGAACGCTCCTGGAGAGCTCTGAATTCGGGTAAGCAACAGGTAATTAACACTCACATGCTTACTTTGCATGAAAAATGCCTTACCCGCTGCTATTTTCTTCACCGCCTCAATCTCCTGGAGGGCCTTGTAGGCTTCGGCCTTAGCGGCTTTGGCACTCTCAAGGGTCGTTGCAAGCTCAGACTCTTGAGTCTTCGAGTCACGCTCCAGGCTCTCATGTTTTTTCACGAGATCCTGGAGCTCTTACTGTACCTCCACCACCCGCGCCTCCTGCTTCTCTCACTCGGTGCGCTCCGCGGCCGCATTGTGTTCGGCCGCAGCCACCGCCTCTTTCAGGGTCGCCACCTCGTTAGTGGCCCCTGCAATACCCACGTTATCCTTGTCATTCTTTTTGCAACCAAAATCCTTTTCTGTAAGGTACAATTTTAATACAGTGTTACTCACCTTCCTTGTCCTCGAGCTGCTTCTTGGCACGGCCGAGCTCGTTCTCGGACCGCTCGAGGCTTTCCTTCAAATTATTGACCTCCGCAGTCAGTGCGGCAGAGGTCAGTAGCGCAGCCTGCAATCCCATATTGACATATTTTTTATGACTCCTGCGTATATCTTTTTAAGATCCTCAGTCCGGCTTTTCTTTCCGAACACCGAACCGAGCATCAGGGGCTACTGTCTATGCGGTACCTTTTTACATATATTGAAATTCTTACCTCAAAGCCTGTTAGAAGGCTGCTGCAGGCTTCGGTCAGCCCGCTCTTGGCGAGCTGAACCTTCTGAATCACCGCACTCATAACAGTGCGGTGTTCCTCTTCAATGGAGGCGCCATTGAGCGCCTCCAACAAAGTATCCGGCGCCTCCGGTTGGACGGAGGCAGCCGGCGTCACGGTCTTGCGCTTCTTACGAAGGGGTCGCCCGCCGGACTCCGGAGCCACTGTGGGTTCCGGGGCCGAGTCCAGTGCAAAGTCCGGGAGGTTGTCCTGTGACACCTCCGGGGCCTGCCCCTCCTGGTGGGTCCTCTCCTGGGATCCCACCTCGGCGTCGTCCGCATCACGGGGGGTGGAGGCAGTCGGAAGAGAATCCATATCTGATGCACCTAAGGACCCGCTCGACGAAGCGAGGAGATCATCCTTGGGCGGACTGCAGGGTTGTATGCGGCATTAGAAAGACACTATGTGGCGAAAAGAAAAGACCTTGAAGTTATTCGGGAGTCCGGATACTTACGATCTCGCCAGGGGCTTGGCCCTTGGAGGCCAGTCCTTGTCGTCGTCACTGGCGTTGGTGGAGCAGTCCAGGGGAAGAGTTTTTCCCTTCTTGGACCCTTCGGCCTCCCTTGTGGGGGAGGCCTTCCTTTTCTCCCCCCCCGCTAGGGGAGAGTCTTTCTTCTTCTCCTCCTCGCCTTGGTGGGAGGAGTCGGCCTCGGATTCATCATCCGATAGCACCTGAAAACGGGAACTCTTCCGAGTCCCCGTGGCCTTCTTCTTGGCCTTCTTCTCCGGCACCACGTGGGGCACCGGAGCCAGCAGCCCCGTCAGGCGGGCGTCCGCTGGGTCCTCTGGCAATGGGGCCGGACAGATAGTCCGTTCGGCCTTCGCCAGCCAGTCCTGTCAAAGGTAAAGGGAATTTAGATCCCGCATAGAGTCAAACTATGGAAAACAAGTGGCAAAATCACTTACCTCGTCAGCTGGACGCTGCGAGCGGAATCCGCGATCTTCGGTAGCGGATGCGGGAGCCTCAGCGCCTTTGAACAACACCTTCCAGACATCTTCGTACGTAGTGTCGAAGAGCCTGCTAAGAGTCTGGTGCTGCGCTGGATCAAACTCCCACATGTTGAAGCCCCATCGTTGGCACGGGAGAATCCGGCGGATGAGCATGACCTGGACTACGTTGAGAAGCTTGAGCTTCTTGTCCACCAGCTTCTGGATACAGGCTTGGAGTCCGGTCAGCTCCTCCGAGTCCCCCAGATCCGGCCACTCTCTTTCCAGGAGGTGAGCCGTGTAGGGATGCCGGATCTGAATTCGGGGGCCGCTTCCCAATCAGGGTCACGCGGCTCGGTGATGTAGAACCACCCCGATTGCCACCCCTTAATGGTTTCCACGAAAGTGCCCTCCAGCCACGTAACGTGGGACATCCTGCCCACCATGGCGCCTCCGCACTCCCCTTGGCTGCCCTTCACAACCTTCGGCTTGACACTGAAGGTCTTGAGCCACAAGCAGAAGTGGGGCTGGATGCAGAGGAAGGCCTCGCACACGACAATAAACGCCGAGATGTTGAGGATGAAATTCGGGGCCAGATCATGGAAATCTAGGCCGTAGTAGAATATGAGCCCCCGGACAAAGGGATGAAGTGGGAAGCCCAGTCCACGGAGGAAATGGGGAAGAAATACTACCCTCTCATGGGGCCTGGGGGTGGGGATGAGCTCTCCCTCATCGGGGAGCCGGTGCGCGATGTCGCTGGACAAATATCTGGCGTCGCACAGCTTCTGGATCTGCCCCTACGTGACGGAGGAGGCCATCCACTTGCCTCCCGCTCCGGACATAGTTGGAGAAGGTTGAGGTGAGAAGTGTGGACTTGGGCGTTGGAGCTCGAGTTCGCGAAGATGGATAAGCCAAGGATGAAGAAGGCGCAGGTAAAAGGGTTGGATCTTTATCCCCTTATATGGGCGGACAAAAACATGTGTCCCCACCGGCCTGGTAAAACTCGCTTATCTCCCAAGCGTCACAATCAATGGCGCGGTTGGGTTACCCACGTCCGTATTGATGGGAATCCCGGACTAAGGGGAACACGATCTCTGCTTCGACAAGACGTGCCAAGGAAACCACTTCGCTAAACGCGCTGAGGTGGAACAATAAAAACAATTCGAGTAAAGGCTTGGAAGTGGTGTGACATCACGCCACAGAATACGTCAGTAGATTGATCTTGTGTAATATTATTCTCTCTACGGTGGTACGTGGAAATTATTTTTGCAGAGCCGGACACTATCCTGGTGTTCACAATCTTCTATAAATTATTCGGAGGAAGAACCCGCCTTGCAATGCCGAAGACAACGTGCGCGCCGGACTCGTCGTCATTGAAGCCTGGTTCAGGGGCTACTGAGGGAGTCCCGGACTAGGGGGTGTCCGGATAGCCGAACTATCATCATCAGCCGGACTCCAAGACTATGAAGATACCGGATTGAAGACTTCGTCCCGTGTCCGGATGGGACTTTCCTTGGCGTGGAAGGCAAGCTTGGCGATACGGATATGTAGATCTCCTACCATTGTAACCGACTTTGTGTAACCCTAGCCCTCTCCGGTGTCTATATAAACCGGATGGCTTTAGTCCATAGGACGAACAACAATCATACCATAGGCTAGCTTCTAGGGTTTAGCCTCCTTGATCTGGTGGTAGATCCACTCTTGTAACACACATCATCAATATTAATCAAGCAGGACGTAGGGTTTTACCTCCATCAAGAGGGCCCGAACCTGGGTAAAACATCGTGTCCCTTGTCTCCTGTTACCATCCGCCTAGACGCACAGTTCGGGACCCCCTAATCGAGATCCGTCGGTTTTGACACCGACAACCCTCATCGCCGGCTTGAAAGACAACTTCGGGAACGCCGCCTCCAACATCCCCCTCATCACCAACCCGACCTTCCCCAAGATCGCCGCGTACCTGAAGCTGGAGGAGCAGAGAATGCGGATGTCGTGCACCCGGGCCACCCACACGGCCCTCACCACCGGTACCCATGGCGGTGCGCCGCCCTCCGCCCTGGCTCCCCCGCCACGGCCCGCCCCGGGCCCCTTCCAGGCAACGCCGACGCCCAGGTTCCACTACCCGGCGCCGCCGCAGGCCCCCTGCCCCCCACCGAGCAGCCGCAGCATCGGGGCAGGCGCCACGGCCGAGGTTGCCGCAAGCAGCAGCAGCAGCAGCAGCAGCCGGCTGCCCATGGCGGGGCGCCGCGCCAGCCGCAAGACCAGCTCCTGCCGGCACCCTGGCAGGCCACCCAGAACCCCTGGACGGGGGTTGTCCACGCGTATTCCATGCCTACACCGTGCGCCCCCGTCCACTGCTCCTTTGGCGCCCGCCCGGCCCCTCATTAGGCCTTGTACGCGGCTCCTCAGGCATACCAGCCCGTGCCGCTCTATGGGCCCTCGGCCTATGGGCTTCCTCCGGCCGGTGGGTTTGTGGTGCCACTGCTGCAGCCGGCGCATTCCGCCCCAGCCCTCCTGCCGGCGCCTTGGGACCATTCGCACCTAGCGGCTCTCCACACTGCCCCCACGCCGCAGCAGTACACTGGCGGTGGCGACTGGTATATGGACACCGGAGCCACGGCTCGCATGGCCGCCAACTTCGGTAACCTTCTTGCCGCTCACCCCGTTTACACCGCTGCTCGCTACCGTGGGTGACGGTTCTTCCATGCCCATTACCACTAGTGCAGAACCGGGCAATAGCACCGGTTCGTAAGGCCCTTTAGTGCCGGTTCCATAACCGGCACTAAAGTGTGGTCATTAAAGGCCCCCCTTTAGTACCGGTTCAGCATGAACCAGTGCTAAAGGGCAACCACGTGGCACGAGCCAGCTCCGGGGGCCTGGAGCCCTTTAGTACCGGTTGGTAAGACCAACCGGTACTATAAGGTTTGGGGGGTTTTAGTTTTATGATTTCTTTTTCATTTAATTTTGTGTTTCCATTTTAATTCTTTTTCGTTTGCTGGTATTTTATGATACTACACATTGTACACGTTATGCATATATATATATATATATATATATATATATATATATATATAGAATTTCTAGTAGAACCAATCATGCATATATATATCATCAATGTCTCATAAACCATCATATTAATTAATTCACACATACACACATGTATAGCTATATACAATTTCTCCTACATATGCATTGCCTTCGGAGCCAATGTCATTATAGCCTAATTGGTGCCTTCGGAGCACGATGACAATTGAAAGTGGTTTTCATGGGGGCGGTAGCGGGTAATAGTATTCTCCCTTCGGATTTATGACTTGGTCGAGCAAAAATCCCGCTATTTCCTCTTGAAGTGCTTCTACGCGCTCCGTTTCTAGGAGCTTCGCCCGCACCTCTCTGAACTGTTAAGAAGGAGATCAATATGCATGTGTATTAGTTGTGTGACTAGATATCGATAATGGTGTAAAAATTGTGAATAGTGTTTTGACAAGCGTACCCATTCCTGTCTTTGAGATCTGCTCCTTTCGGACGCCATCATGTGAATGTTCTCGCAAACACAGAATGCACACAGATCAGTCCCCTGCGACTGCTTCAGGGCCTTTACGAGAATGGAATTTGATCAGATAATAATTAATCAAGCATGATAATTAAAGAGATGGCAGCTAGCTAGCTAGCTAGTACTAGTTAATTACTTACCTTGGGTCCTCCCAATTTAAGCTTTTCTTTCCATTCGCCGTCCGTGACCCTGATGAACCTTGCCCAAGCCCTGCCCGCCGAAAAAGAAAATGAATAAAGGGGTTATTAAATAGTTCATATCATGAAATGACAAACTAAATAGGCCGAGATATATAGTTAATAATGATTGAAATTACCTGTTGACTATCCCAAACAAGATGTTATAGTCAGTTTTTTCGTTGAGTAGTGAGTCCAGTATTTCAACTGTTCCAGCGTCAACTTTAATGATACACAAGACCCAGTGATATCTGCATGCACACACGTTGCATGTCTTAATTAAGCAGGCATATGTAAGCAAAAACATGTAGCTAGCTAGTAGGCAAAAACAAAGAATTTGTAGTACAAGACAGTGTGACTCACTGGAAGTTGTAAGGAAGTAGTATATCTTCATTGTATTTGAGGCGCTTCAAGAACTCTAGCATGCTGTCCTCTACGGCCTTTCGATGACGTTCATCTAATTTCCAAGTGTATTCATTAACGGTGTTTGGGTCAATGAACCCAATGCCATAGCGTCCACCTTTTCTCATTTCATACATCTTCATCCTGCATATAATACCACAGAAAAGAATATAGTGAGGATAATTACAGGTAATGATTGATCAAAAGGATCACTACAGCTAGCTTGAGACTTAAATTACAGAAAGAAATCACTTACAGACAATAACAACTGACGATTGATTTGTCGAGTGGGTCTTGATTGTATAACTGAAACAGTTCAGAATACTCAACGGGCACAACTTTCTCATGGTAGTAATGATCCTCCTTGACATTCACCATGAGGGACAATCGATCGGAAATCTTGGTAATGTCCATGTACCATTGATGCAATTCATACATTCTCGTTGGGAGGTTCTTGACCTTGTCTGGCTCGACCAAAGGTTGGCCCCGGACATATTTCTGTTTTATTTTATCCTCTCTAAGCACAGGCATGGGCTCGATCTCGAGGAGTTGTCCAACAGTGATTTTGAGAACTTTAGCCTGCATTATATGCTCCTCCGTTATTACCACATTGCCCACCTCAGGAACGTAAACTGTTTGCCCACAATAATATTGGGCGCGCGTACTGTCACGTGTTGTTGGCACAACAAGCGAGGGGATCGATTGCGCCGCCTGTTCTCCCAGCTGGGGAATGGTTTTCCCGCATTTTTTGACAGCTGCTTCTTGTTTGCTCGATCCCGAGCTTGCCTCCTTACGTACACGTGCTCGATTTAACTTCCTGATGTGGCGCTCATAGTCTGTGTCAACAGGCTTGGGAGCTGGTGGTTGAGCCATACGAATGAAGTGGTCAATCGTTTCCTCAGGCACTTTCTCCCTTGGCGGCGGTGGCGGTTTCGGTGCAAAATGGGCTTCCACCTCGGCCTTCAGCATGGCTGTGATTTCCTCCTCGGACCTGTCATAAGCCCTCTGCAGAAGATGCGTGAGGCTTGGACCATATTTATATCGCTTGCCTCCGCCTGTACTTCCTGTACTACCTCGACTCGTACCGCTACGCACCATAGCTGCGGGGTGTCTCTTCTGTGATTGCTGAGGCGGCGGAGACGGCTGACGGGGCTGAGTTGGATGAGGAGGAGTGGCCACTTGAAGCTGCGCCGGACTTGGAGGAGGAGTGGCCTGAGGTTGTGCCGGACTTGGAGGAGGAGTGGATGTCTGACGCTGTGGCGGACTTGGAGGAGGAGGAGTGGCCTGACACTTTGCCGGACTTGGAGGAGGAGTGGCCTGACACTTTGCCGGACTTGGTGGACTTGCAGGAGCGGGAGACTGCTGACTCGGTGGCGGACTTCGACGAGGAGTCGGCTGACGCGGTGTCGGTGGCCTTCGAATGATGATGCAATCCTTTTTCCATAGGATGATACAATGTTTGGCGTCTCCGAGAAAGCGCTCGTCGTCACCTCGAGGATAGTCAAGCTCTAGCTCCGAATATGGGTCCACCACCTCATCAACCAAGACATGAGCATAGCCCGCTGGAATCGGGTTGCAATGGAAGGTTGCCTCGGGGGGATTTGTAAAAGCAATGGCGTCCGCCACCTTCATGGATATGTTCTTAATTTTGACGTGTAGCTCGCAGCTAGTGTTCTCCGTGATGTCATCCACGGGGTATCTACCCAGCATTGCGTCGTCCGGGGCGGAACCCACGCTGCTTCTCGGCATGGATGGGGCGGTGCTATCCAATGCTGGATCATTCGCTAGCTGCTGCAGCTGCTGAGACCCCCTTTGTTGGGTAAGTGAGTCGATCTGCTCCTGCTGCCGCTGGAATTTGACTACCAATTCCGCTTGACTTGCTTCTAGGACTTGCAGGTGTTCATAGTCCCGCTTCCTCTGCTCCTCCTCCATCTTCCTCTTCTTCTCCTCCGCAATCTTCTTTCTCGCACGGGTTCTGTAGTCGTTGTTCCAGTCTGAGAACCCCTCATACCACGGAATAGCGCCCTTGCCTCGTGTTCTTACCGGGTGTTCAGGATTTCCCAGGGCATGCGTAAGCTCGTCGTTCTCTCTGTTGGGCTGGAACACCCCCGATCGTGCCTCTTCTATTGCAACAAGTATCGCATCGTCGGCTCCCTTCAGACTTTCCCTCGTCGAAACATTGCCTGTCTTCGGGTCCAACTCCCCCCCCCATGCGCATAGAACCAAGTCCTGACCCTGGGGGGGCATCTCTTAGTAACCGGAGTGGCACCTGCATCCTCCATCTCTTTCTCAGACTTATCCCACTTAGGCATTGCCACCGCATAGCCACCTGGCCCCAGCTTATGGAACTTATCCTTTTTTTCGGCATTCTTCTTGTTTATTCTCGACCGTTCCTTAGCTAATTCCGAATCCTTGAATTTCACGAAATCGTTCCAATGAGCACGTTGGTTCTCTAGTGTTCCCTCGAATACTGGAGTCTTCCTTCCTCCTTTGACGTACTTGTCCCATTCACGATTCTTGTGGTTCTTGAATGCAACCGCCATCTTCCTAAGAGCAGCGTCCTTGACTTTCTGCACATTTGCTTCTGTGAAATGATCTGGTAGGGTGAAATGTTCCATGAGAGTATCCCAAAGCAGATCTTTTTGATTCTTGTCGACAAAAGTAACATCTGGACGTGGAGCAGCGTCCTCTTTGCTTTTTTGTCTTTTGTCTTTTGCTGGCTCTCTCCATTCTTGAAGGGAGATCGGGAGTTGGTCCTTCACAAGAACTCCGCACTGACGAATGAACTTTTCCGCAATCTTCTTAGGCGCTAATGGTTCGCCATTAGGTCTGACTGCCTCGATATTGTACTTTACGCCCTCCTTTAACTTTTTGTTCGGGCCTCGTTTTGTCCTTTTGCCTGAAGATTTGCTCGATCCGGATGGCTGAAAGAACAAAGATCGATTCGTTAATATATCTTCAAGTCATTTAAAACATGTGATGATCACCAGATACCTCCTTATATAAATATATATACCTCGCCGGTCTTTGTTTTTCAGGATCAACATGTTCTTCGTCATCGTCATAATCGTAGTTCATGACTTCATCAATTCGGTCGTCGCGATCAAATATCATATCACCCTCTCCGGTGTTGTTTAGAAATTCGGAGCCGTCATAATCTTCTTCATTCTGATCATCATTTGGCCCACGTATCATATCGAACATGGTCTGTTCTCCCTCTCTGTCGGTATTGTCTGCCATAGCTTTTATTTAACTAATTCAAAAGAAATATAAAACAATTTAGTATTCAAATTACATCGTCTCGAATAATAGATATAATCTCGAATACTTCGTCTAGAATAATAGATATAATCTCGAATACATTGTATCGAATAATATATAATATTGAATAGTACATCACTGGCTAGCTAATTAAAGATCGAATACTACAGCAGAATCTAGGACACTCGCGGTTCCTGTGGCGCGGGCGGTGGACACCCAAAGAGAAGGAACCCTGACAGGATCATAGCTGAAGTGAGATCCCCGAAGATACTGCCAGGTATTGGAGAACCTGCCGCCCTCTAACGCAACCATGTAGCGATGGACGTGCTCGTCCTCCTCCCTGACACGGCGACGTACCACCTCCGGCGGGGCCGGGTCCCTCCGCACCGAAACTGGCCCACGCGAACGCCACCAAACGAGATCAGGGTCGACGACGGGACCCGGGGCCGGGTTCCTCATCAAGCGGCGCGCCCCTCCAGGCAGCACCTCCCAGTGCCAGCCCGGCGGAGCCCAGTCCCGGACATGGGTCGGCTGGACGTCGTCGCGGACGGGTCGACGGCGAGGATGCGGGCCGGGCATCGTCGAGAACAAATACTAGCTATGTGCCCGCAAAAAGTAACATTTTTTAATGATTGGATTTTGATAACTAAAATTTCTAACATTTCGATATAACACTAATTATGCTAATCTAAATAATCTAAATAACACTAACATTTCTAACATTTCTATATAACACTAATTTCTAACATTTCTATATAACACTAATTTCTAACTGATTAAACACTAATTATATCCATCTAACATGCATTCATACATATATAATAGTGAACTAATTAAACACTAATTAAACATACAAAATACGTGTGTGTGTACTAATTAAACACTAATTATCTAAACTAATTAAACACACAAAATAATAATCTAAATAATCTAAACTAATTAAAGACTAATTATCTAAACTAATTAAACATGCTTGTGTGTGTGTGTGTACGGGCTCGGGGAGGGCTCACAGCGGGCGAGGCGATGGCGAGGCGAGGCGACGGCGAGGCGACGGCCGGGGCGGCGACGGGGACAAGGACGGCGCGACGGGGACGGGCCCAGGGCGGCGATGGAGACGAGGGCGGCGACGGGGACGGGGGCGGCGACGGGGACGGGGGCGGCGACGGAGACGATCGAGGGCAGCGGCGACGGCGACGGAGACGGAAACAGAGGAACGAACAGAGAGGGAAACTGAAATTTTCGTAGCCGTTGTATATATAGATGGCACCTTTAGTACCTGTTGGATCCACCAACCAGTACTAAAGGCCTGTTTTGGCCAGGCCAAGCGGCGGGAAGCGACCCCCTTTAGTACCGGGTGGTGGCAAAAACCGGTACTAAAGGCCCCCCCTTTAGTACCGGTTTGTACCATGACCCGGTACTAAAGGGGGTGCGCTGGCGCAGGTGCGGTGCGACAAGTTTAGTCCCACCTCGCTAGCCGAGGGGCGACCGCACTGGTTTATAAACCCCCGTGCGGTCGCTCTCTCGAGCTCCTCTACAATGCAGGCTTACTGGGCCTACGTGTTCTTTGCAGCCCTGTGGGCCCACTTGGCCTTTGCGGGCCTACATCCTGGCCCAACGACAGGTTGGGTTTCTAGTCGTATGCAGGCCGCTCTGGCCTAGTAGGCGGGCTTTTTTTTATTTTATTTTTTGCTTTATTTATTTTTGTGTTGTTTTTTTGTGTATTTAGAGTTTCTTTGTGAACATTTTTGTTTTAGGTACAAAAAATTACAAACTTTCTGTTAGTGCTCGTAGTTTTCAAATTTGAATAGTTTAAATTTTGAATTATTTGAAATTAGTGTGCATCACTAGTTTGTGAATAACTTAACTTTAAAAATCAGTAAAGGCATGAAAGAATTTGTTTGCACATAAAATTTCTTCGCGTTTCAAATGCCAAAACACATAACTACCCTAACTATTACAGAGATTCCCCTCTCGGTGCGAAACACAGAAGAAAGTGATGATAGCTAGTGAAGCCGATCACATCCCAGATCTTTGGGTGTGAAACTTTTTCTTCGCGTGTGTCCCTTTGCGCCGTAACCATGAAAAATCTTCATCATTTAACGGGATGCTTGGGTCAATATTCACTGTGAATGGAGCAATTTCATCAAACTTTTCATAATCTTCTGACTTGTCTGTCTTGTCATCCACTCCCACGATGTTTCTCTTCCCAGAAAGAACTATGTGCCGCTTTGGCTCATCGTACGATGCATTCGCTTCCTTATTTTTTCTTTTTCTTGGCTTGGTAGACATGTACTTCACATAAAAAACCTGTGCCACATTATTGGCTAGGACGAATGGTTCGTCTGCATACGCAAGATTGTTGAGATCCACTGTTGTCATTCCGTACTGCGGGTCTTCCGTTACCCCGCCTCGTGTCATATTGACCCATTTGCACCGAAACAAAGGGACCTTTAAACCACGTCGATAGTCAAGTTCCCATATGTCCTGTATATAACCATAATATGTTTCCTTTCCCGTCTTGGTTTCTGCATCAAAGCGGACACCACTATTTTGGTTGGTGCTCTTCTTATCTTGGGCGATCGTGTAAAATGTATTACCATTTATCTCGTACCCTTTGAAAGTCATTATATTCGAAGATGGTAACTGGGACAGCAAGTACAGGTCATCTTCAATAGAGGTGTCATGCATGGTACGTGTCTGCAACCAGCTGGCGAAACTCCTGGTTTGTTCATGTGTAATCCAGTCATCAGACCGCTCCGGGTGTTTGGAGCGTAGCAAATTCTTGTGTTCATCCATATACGGAGCCACCAAGGCAGAATTCTGTAGAACTGTGTAGTGTGCTTCAGTGAGAGAATGTCCGTCCATACATATTATTTGTTCCCCTCCTAGCGTGCCTTTTCCATCCAGTCTGCCCTTATGCCGCGATTCAGGAACACCAATCGGCTTAAGGTCAGGAATAAAGTCAATACAAAACTCAATGACCTCCTCATTTTGATGGCCCTTGGAGATGCTTCCTTCTGGCCTAGCACGGTTATGAACATATTTCTTTAAGACTCCCATGAACCTCTCAAAGGGGAACATATTGTGTAGAAATACAGGACCCAAAACGTTAATCTCTTCGCACAGGTGAACTAGGACGTGTGTCATGATGTTGAAGAAGGATGGTGGGAACACCAACTCGAAACTGACAAGACATTGCACCAAATCATTCTGTAACCTTGGTATGATTTCTGGATCGATTACCTTCTGAGAGATTGCATTGAGAAATGCACATAGCTTCACAATGGCTAATCGAACGTTTTCCGGTAGAAGCCCCCTCAATGCAACCGGAAGCAGTTGCGTCATAATCACGTGGCAGTCATGAGACTTTAGGTTCTGGAACTTTTTCTCTGCCATGTTTATTACTCCCTTTATATTCGATGAGAAGCCAGACGGTACCTTAATACTGAGCAGGCATTCAAAGAAGATTTCCTTCTCTTCTTTGGTAAGAGCGTAGCTTGCATGACCCTGATATATGCTGTCTTCTCCGTGCATACGTTGCTGGTCCTCCCGTGCCTCAGGTGTATCTTTTGTCTTCCCATACACGCCCAAGAAGCCAAGTAGGGTCACGCAAAGATTCTTCGTCACGTGCATCACATTGATTGCGGAGCGGACCTCTAGGTCTTTCCAATATGGCAGGTCCCAAAATATAGATTTCTTCTTCCACATGGGTGCGCGTCTGTCAGCGTCCTTTGGAACAGGTTGTCCGCCAGGACCCTTTCCAAATATCACCTTCAAATCCTTGACCATATCATGTACATCAGCACCAGTACGGTGGCGAGGCTTCGTCCGGTGATCCACCTCACCTTTGAAATGCTTGCCTTTCTTTCTTATGGGATGCCTGCTCGGAAGAAATCGACGATGTCCCAGGTACACATTCTTCTTACAACTATTCAAATATATACTGTCGGTATCATCCAAACAGTGCGTGCATCCGTGGTATCCCTTGTTTGTCTGTCCTGAAAGGTTACTGAGAGCAGGCCAATCATTGATGGTCACGAACAGCAATGCCTTTAGGTCAAATTCTTCCTGTTTGTGCTCATCCCATGCACGTACACCTATTCCATTCCACAGTTGTGAGAGTTCTTCAACTAATGGCCTTATGTACACATCAATGTCATTGCCGGGTTGTTTAGGGCCTTGGATGAGCACTGGCATCATAATGAACTTCCGCTTCATGCACAACCAAGGAGGATGGTTATACAAACATAGAGTCACAGGCCAGGTGCTATGGTTGCTGCTTTGCTCCCCAAAAGGATTAATGCCATCTACGCTTAGACCAAACCATACGCTCCTTGCGTCATCTGCAAACTCCTTCCCGTACTTTCTTTCGATTTTTCTCCACTGCGACCCATCAGCGGGTACTCTCAACCTTCCGTCTTTCTTACGGTCTTCTCTGTGCCATCGCATCGCCTTGTCATGCTCTTTGTTTTGGAACAAACGTTTCAACCGTGGTATTATAGGAGAATACCACATCACCTTGGCAGGAATCTTCTTCCTGGGGCGCTCGCCCCGGACATCACCATGCTCATCGCGGCTGATCTTATAGCGCAATGCACCACATACCGGGCAAGCGTTCAAATCCTCATACTCACTACGGTAGAGGATGCAATCATTAGGGCATGCATGTATCTTCTGCACCTCTAACCCCAGAGGGCAGACAGCCTTCTTTGCTTCGTACGTACTCTCGGGCAATTCGTTGTCCTTTGGAAGCATATCCTTTATCATTACCAGCAACTTTCCAAATCCCTTGTCAGATACACCATTCTTTGCCTTCCATTGTAGCAATTCCAGTGTGGTGCCCAGCTTTTTCTTGTCACCTACGCAATTCGGGTACAACAATTTTTTGTGATCCTCTAACATGCGCTGCAACTTCTTCTCCAAATCACTTGCGCAGTTTCTCTTTGCATCGGCAATGGCCCGACCTAGATCATCAACGGGCTCATCTGATGCCTCTTCTTCAGCTTCTTCCCGCATTGCCGGCTCAGCTTCTTCCCGCATTACCAGCTCAGCTTCTTCCCCCATTGTTATATCATCGTATTCAGGGAACCCTTGGCCAGGATAGCTGTCGTCGTCCTCTTCTTCTTCATTGTCTTCCATCATAACCCCTCTTTCTCCGTGCTTGGTCCAAACATTATAGTGGGGCATGAAACCGGACTCAAACAGGTGGACGTGAATGGTTCTTGACGTAGAGTAATTGCGACCATTCTTACAGCCAGCACATGGACAAGGCATAAAACCATCCGCCCACTTGTTTGCCTCAGCCGCAAGCAGAAAAGTATGCACGCCCTCGACGAACTGGGGAGAGCATCGATCATCGTACATCCATTGCCGGCTCATCTTCATTACACAGCACCGAATAGACCAAATTAATACAAGTTCATACATAAAGTTCATACAACACTTAAATGCAACAAACAAATAACTCTCTAGCTAAAGCATTTAAATGCAACAACAAATGTGATCAAGATCGCAACTAAGGTAACAATTGATCCAACAGCATAATGATACCAAGCCTCACTATCGATGGCATATTTTCTAATCTTTCTAATCTTCAAGCGCATTTTCTCCTTCTTGATCTTGTGATCATCGACGACATCGGCAACATGCAACTCCAATTCCATCTTCTCCCCCTCAATTCTTTTCAATTTTTCTTTCAAGTACTCGTTTTCTCTTTCAACTAAATTTAACCTCTCGACAATAGGGTCGGTTGGAATTTCCGGTTCACATACCTCCTAGATAAAAATATCTATGTCAACTTGATGGGCATAATTTGTCATAAACACGAAATGCAACAAATAGTTTTAAAAGAGAATATACCACATCTGAATCATAACAAGGACGAGGGCCGACGGGGATGGATATCAAAACCATGGCACTATGTATAACAAAGAACGTACGGGTAAGATAATTATTATACGAGTAACTATATATCCAAATCACACAAACATCAATTTTTTATATAAAATTTCATGAACAAGAGGCTCACCACAAGGTGGTGCCGGCGACGGGACGATGCGGGCGATCGACGGTGGTTACGACGGAGATTTAGAAGGCACTATGTAAACCACACCTACATATGCAACTAAGTGTTATTTTGACCTCAAATTTCATATAAATCAAATACTAGCACATATATATATATATCCTCCCAAATTACTAAACTCACAAATTAATAACTATATAAAGCATTGCAAGAGCTAATCTAGCAATGAGAGATGAAAGGACAAAGTTGCTAACCTTTGTGATCACTTGAATGGATGGGGCCCTTCAAATCTTGACAAATTTTGGGCAAAATGTGTGATGAGCTCGAGGGGAGAAGAGGAAGAACAGAGAGGAGAGGATAGGGGAAAGGGGGAAGAACAGAGCGAGCTGGACGAAGGGTTTATATGCAGGAGGACCTATAGTACCGGTTCGTGGCACGAACCGGTACTAAAGGTGCTGGAGGGGACCCAGACTGACAACATCCTGCCACCACCCTCATTAGTACCGGTTCGTGGCACAAACCGGTGCTAAAGGTTAGCACGAACCGGTACTAATGAGAGCGGCCCGGCTAGCCATTGGAACCGGCACTAATGTATACATTTGTGCCGGCTCTAATACAAACCGGCACTAATGTGCTTCACGTTTGACCCTTTTTCTACTAGTGTACTTATGTCAGCCATGCTGCTTTTCCTTCTAACTCCATGCCATTATATCTTTCTAATGTGCTTGTTTCTCCTCACATCATTAAAAATCTTGTTTCCGTTCGTTTTCTTACACATGAAAATCCTGTTACCGTTGAATTTGACATGTTTGGCTTTTCTGTAAAGGATGCCTGTACCCGGATGGTGCTCCACCGATGTGATAGCCCCGACGAGCTTTACCCGGTCCACTCATCTACCTCCTCCGTTGCTGCACCCGTGGCGCTTTCCGCCGGAGTGGACCTTTGGCACGCTCGTCTCGGTCATCCCAACATCGCCACCCTTCGTCATATTCTTCGGAGTTTTTCATTCACGTGTAATAAGATCGACGATCACACTTGTCATGCTTGTCGTCTCGGCAAACATGTTCGTCTTCCTTTTAGCACTTCCTCGCATGTCGCATCATACCCGTTTGAGTTAATTCATAGTGATGTTTGGACCTCTCCTGTTGCAAGTAACACGGGCTATCATTATTACCTTGTCATACTTGATGATTTCCGCACTATGTGTGGACCTTTCCGTTGCGGCGAAAGTCGGACTCTGTTGCCACTCTCACCGCTTTCTACTCCTATGTTTCCATGCAGTTTGGACGTCCCATTCATGCGTTGCAAACAGACAACAGGAAGGAGTTCGATAACCTTGCGATCCGCAACTTTCTCGCCACACACGACACGATCTTTCGTCTCACTTGCCCATACACCTCGCAACAAAACGGTTGCACTAAGCGTGTGCTTCGCACTCTTATTGACTGCGTTCGCACCCTCCTCTTTAACGCCAACGTGCCTCCATGTTTTTGCCCTGACGCGCTTGCCACCGCATCACTAGTCATTAACATTCGTTCTTGTCGCACTCGCGGGAATTTTGCACCTCATCACCTCTTGTTTGGCACGCCACCCTCCTATGTTGAGCTCCGCATCTTCGGTTGCATGTGCTACCCCAGCATCGCTTCCACTGCTCCTCATAAGCTCGCACCTTGGTTTGTGGCCTGCGTCTTTCTCGGCTATCCCCCCAACACCAAAGGCTACCGCTGCTATGAGCCTATCTTACATTGGGTGATCACGTCACGACACGTTTACTTTGATGAGATGGTTTTTCCGTTTTAGCAGGTACCTTCGGATGTTGCGGCTTTGCCTGCTCCCGGTGACGGCTGCCCACGTGCTTCTCTTGGGCCGCCTCCTCACTTTGAGGGTGCCCCCCGCGCCAAAGGTGGAGTCTCTCCCCGGTTGGCTACCCTAGGGGCTGCACCTCCCTCGGCGCCCGCGATGCCCCTGTCGTCCCCGCCTCGACCACGCCGGCGGCCTGCCTGCCGCCTCGCCCGCTGCGGCCTAGCCGGCGGCCTCGCCCGTGGCCTCTTCACCCATGGCGGCCTCGCCCGCCGCCTCGCCGGCGGCCTCGCCCGCGGCGGTCACGGAGGAGGCAGGTTCTTCTTCGTCATCGCTCATCTTGACTCCGGACCCGCTGCCCCGCCCGATGACTCGCTCTCGGGCTGGCACCCTTCGCCCGAGCACGCGGTACCCCAGTGATGAGTACTTTCTCGCTGCTTCCGTCTCTGAGCCGTCTCCTCTACCATCGTCAGCTCGATCCTCCCTTCGGGATCCTCATTGGCACTCTGCGATGCAGGAAGAGTTCAACGTGCTCCAGCGGAACCGAACCTTGCAGCTCGTCCCTCGGCCGCCCCGTGCCAACATCATCACGGGCAAGTGGGTCTTTCGGCACAAGACTCGTCCGGATGGCACTCTCGAGCGCTATAAAGCTCGCTGGGTGGTTCGGGGCTTTCGATAATGCGCGGGCATGGACTTCACCGACACATTTGCCCCGGTTGTTAAACTGGGCACGATCCGTGCCGTGCTCCATCTTACCATGTCCCAAGCTTGGCATGTGCATTAATTGGACGTGTCCAATGCCTTCTTGCACGACCACCTGGCTGATCGGGTGTTCTGTGAGCAGCCCACCGGCTTCGTCGACGCCACGCATCCAGATCATGTGTGCTTGCTCTCCCATTCTCTGTACGGGTTGAAGCAGGCACCTCGGGCCTGGTACTAGCGCATCGCCGCCTTCCTGCAGATGCTCAGATTTACATCGACTCGCTCCGATGCGTCCCTCTTCATGTATCATCACGGAGGTGACACGGCCTACTTGCTGCTGTACGTCGATGACGTCATTCTGACGGCATCCACAGTCACACTCCTCCAGCGGCTCACTGCTCGTCTTCGCGATGAGTTTGCCCTCAAGGACTTGGGTCCTCTGCATTACTTCCTTGGCATTGAGGTGGTTTGACGACTAGATGGGTTCTTCCTGCATTAGCAACACTATGCCCATGAGCTTCTAGACCGAGCTGGCATGCTTAACTGCAAGTCCGCTCCCACGCCTGTCGACACCAAGGCCAAGGTTTCCGCTTTGGAGTGTTCGCCTGCATCTGATGCGGCCTTCTACCGCTCCATTGTGGGCACCTTGCAGTACCTGACCCTGACGTGCCCCGACTTGCAGTATGCTGTTCAGCAGGACTGTCTTCACATGCATGCTCCGCACGACTCTCACTAGACTCTGGTGAAGCGTATCCTCCGATACATACGTGGCACCCAGTCCTTGGGACTTACGCTGACGGCCTCCGCCTCCACTGACCTCGTCGCCTACTCTGATGCGGACTGGGCTGGCTGCCCGGACACACGGCGCTGCACCTCGGGGTACTCTGTCTACCTTGGGCCGTCCCTGATCTCTTGGTCCTCCAGGAGACAGCCCACCGTCTCCCGCTCGAGTGCCGATGCCGAGTATCGAGCAGTGGCTAACGCCGTTGCTGAATGCTCTTGGCTCCGTCAGCGGCTCCAGGAGTTGCTTCGTGATGTTCACAAGGCCACGCTCGTCTACTACGACAACGTCTCCGCCGTTTACCTCTCCGCCAACCCGGTCAACCATCGTCGAATGAAGCATATTGAGCTCGATATACACTTCGTTCGTGAGCAGGTGGCTCTTGGGCGCATCCGGGTCCTCCACATCCCGACAGCGCAGGAGTTCGCTAACGTCATGACGAAAGGACTGCCTACTTCTGTCTTCGAGGAGTTCAGGTCCAGTCTTTGCGTCTCCGGCGACGCTTCGACTGTGGGGGGAGGGGGTGTTGAATATATATTTTGTGCATGTATATTGTATAGCCTGGCCCACCTCCTAATCATTGTATAGTTGAGGTTGAGGCTCACCTTGTACTCCATATATAGGTGCGCTTTGCACCGATTAATATATTGTGAAACATTGCCAAAACATTCGTTTCCAACAATGAGCTCTATTGGAAGTTCCATCGATCCCCTGTACATATTCGAGAACTGAGCTGCAGGCAGCACAGGGAATAAAACTTGCTCGTCAGTGTAGGCACACACGCGTAAAGTGATGTGGCCCCAACCAACAAACAATCATTGTATGCCTAGATCAACGCAACCCGAGGGCATTTGTTGTTCCAGAAGCTGAAACATATATGCATACAGAGCGGCAGGGAAAAGAAAGCTAAGTAGAACAGAGTAGATGGGCGAGCATGCACTCCTGTTAGCCCACTTGACTTGTGCACATTTGTCTATGTGGCGGAGAAACAACGGTGTTCCAATCCCAATCACTTCTTGCCGTCGGATTGGAAAGGTGGCAAAGTGGAAACGGTACTGATTTTGCGGCTTGAGAATCCTTGCAGCAGCTGTTTACACCCTACTCATCGCCGGGCAGAGCCGAGCCCATGATATCAATAATGACATCTTCTTTGTTCAGAAGGATAACGACCATGGCATGCCATAGCTGTTGAGGTTGGAGTTCTTTTACAGTACCCTTAAATGAATATGGTCGGAACCATCATGATTGGCCGCCCCATGGAAGTGGACAAGGCATTGCTGGCGGGGCTCGGGCCGGTGCGGATGCGTTTTGCATGCCGCTCTCCGTCCAAGCTGCGCGGCTACGTCCAGCTCTGGTTCAACAATGAGGAATACACCATTAAGATGGAGGCCGAGCCGGCCGGTCTGCAGGGTGCGGTGCCCCCTCCCCCTCCCCCAGCTAGCTTGGACAAGGGCCCGGATGGCAAGGACAAGGATCATGACATGAGCATGGGTGATGAGTCGATTGATACAGCGTCGTGGGACAAGTTGGGTCTCAAGGACAAGGACTCAGCAGCCATCGCTCCTGCCGGGGTGGATGCGACTGACAAGGGGGAGCGACAAGTTGGACTGAGCAGCATCAAGACGGCGTTCAACCAGTATGGCTCCAACATGTCGCTCGGCCTCGACGGCGACAAGGGCGTCTCGGCCTCCTGCGACTCGGGGGGACGCTCGATGCTCTTCCCCCGGTGGTTGCGGACGTGGGTGGAGTGTGTGTGCTCGATGCGTGCTCTCCTCCACCCCCGGCTGCAGTGGGCAGCGTCGGATGCGGCAAGTGGATCCCCAAGAAGACGGCGGGTCGCAAGACTCCATCGGTGGCGCCGGCAAGCCCATGGTCGGTCTGTGCGGGCGCTCCTACCTTGCTCTGGGCGGTGGTGATGGCGCTGGCTTCCCCTAGAGGCCAGGCTGGCGGGACCTCAGCGACCGCCCCTCCCTCCTCCTCGGATGCGCGTTGGGCGGAGGTGACCAAGACGGCGCCCATCTCCACGGCCAAGCGTTCCAAGGCGGTGGTGACGACGCCATCGTCGCAGGAGCGGGCCAGCTCGTGCTCCAAAGGCGCCAAGGGCAACCTCCCCCCGCTTCAACACGCTCAACTCCTTCTGGCGTAGAAGAACATGGAACTTGAAGGTAATCCCTTGCCCCGTTTTACGATTTTCGACGAGTATTCAGATGAGCGTTTAGGTGGCATCTTAGAGGACTATGGAGTTGACATGTCGATCAAGGGCGAGACGTGCGAGCTTCTTTCTCTCCTTCGCTCGAAGGAAATTGCGCAGGCAGGGTTAGCGCAGGTAGCTGCTGCCCGCGCGGCGCCATCGACAGACGAAGCAGGGGCTTCTCTAGAGATTGTAGCGCGGCCCGACCAGGGGGACACTGCAGCAGGGGCTGCACCGTCCCCCTCAACCCCTCGTCCTGCCAAGACACGACGTGTGACCAAAGCGGTTACCGCAAGGGGTATCCGTCTCTGCAATCGCATAACCTAATGTGTTTCATCTTTTGGAACATTCGTGGCTTCGGCCACGCTGGGAGGCGGACCCAGCTGAAGGAATACATTCGTGAAGAGGGGATCGATGTAGTGGGCTTGCAGGGAACCATCAAGGCGGATTTTCCTCACTAGGATCTGTTGGCTATCGACCCCTTGGAGCGTTTTGCGTGGCAATGGGTGCCCGTAGTAGGCCATTCTGGTGGTATGTTGCTTGGTTTCAACCAAGTTTGTTGCGAGGTGGTGTCGTGGGATGCTGGCAGGTTTTTCATTTCTGCTCACGTTTTTCATCGTGCGACCCTGCGTGAGTGGGAGTTCATTGTGGTATATGGCCCGACCGACCCCTCGCGCTCTCAAGAGTTCCTGGGGGAACTCCAGGAGAAGGTTGCGGCCTTGGGTGCGCACAATTTTCCACTGCTTATGGGTGGCGATTTCAACTTGATCCGCTCGGGAGCGGACAAGAATAATGGGATCATTAACTGGACAAGGGTGTCCATGTTTAACAATGTGATTGCGCCAATGGCCCTTAGGGATGTGGCTCGCGTAGGGGCCCGATATACGTGGACTAATAAGTAGTTAACACCGGTTCGGTCGGTGTTGGACCAGGTTTTCATGTTTGCGGAGCGGGAAGTGCTATTCCCATTGTGCTCCCTTCAAGCCGAAACAAGGATTGGATCGGATCATATTCCCCTAATCCTATCCTCAGGGGAGGATAGGCTAAAACGTAGCCCTTGTTTCTTCTTTGAAACCGCATGGCTTGAGTCTCCGAGTTTCGAGCAAATCTTCCTCTCCAAATGGGCGACATGTGTGCCCTGAATTGGGTCCACATGTGGTCCTATGGAGTTTTGGATTGCCCTAGGGGTGGGAATGCGCGCGACTCTCAAAGGTTGGGGGCCAACCAGGGTCGCGAGGATAAACTGCTCTGAGCACGCATGACCACGGAACTAGCTCGGATGGATGCGATAGCGGACTCGCAGGGCTTCTCGGAGCAGGATTGGGCCCAGCGGTATGCGCTTGAAGCCCAAGTCGAGTCCCTCCTTAGGGCTGAGGAGGAATATTGGCGTAGACATGGTCGGCGATGTAAGTGCGCCATCCTGAGGTTGCAATCTGAGCAGGGGCTCCTTTTGCGACAACAGGACATCGTCCGCCACATCTACAATTTCTACATACAGTTGATGGGCTCCAGGGAGGAGTCGCGCGCCTGGCTGCGAGCAGATGTTTGGGATCCTGCATTGCGGGTCTCGGACGAGGAAAACGAGGGCCTAGGGTTGGCCTTCCTTCCTCAGGAGATTTATGTGGCGGCCCTTATGATGAAATCGGAGACTGCCCCGGGCCCTGATGGTTTGCCGGTGGCGATGTTTGAGCGCTTTTGGCCTGTGGTTAAGGGGTCAATTTTCGACGTGTGTAACGGGTTCATGCGGGGTTGCGTAGATATTTCTCGCCTCAACTTTGGGGTTCTATCCCTGATCCCCAAAGTTCTGGGTGCGGACTGCATTAGACAATTTAGACCTATAGCCCTCATTAACGTTCCGTTTAAAATCTGCTCTAAGGCTTGTTCCACGCGTCTTTCTCCGGTAGCTCATTGTATCATTAGTAGGAGTCAGTCGTACTTT